>NC_137007.1:17496882-17774382 GCF_032717465.1 Coenobita brevimanus
ATCCTCTCTCACCAGGGCCACTCCAACATCCACTACCCTACCTTGTACCTCTTTTATTACCCCATCCATGTACAGATTGAACAACCATGGAGACATGATACATCCCTGTTTCAGCCCATCTTTCAAAGAGAAAAATTCACTTAGTTCACCATCCTCATGCACTGCAGCCTTCGCACCATCGTATATTCTCTTCACAGCATTCAACAACTTCCCATCTACTCCATATATTCTTAACACTTTCCACAATCCTTGTCTATCCACCCTGTCATATGCTTTCTCCAAATCCATGAAAGTCGCATTGAACTTCTTTCCCTTCTCTAGAAACTTTTCCACTAAAGGTCTAAGAATGAATATCTGATCTACATAACCACTTCCCTTCCTAAAGCCTCCCTGTTCTTCTCCAACTAATTTCTCTGTTCTTTCTCTAATTCTGTCAATAAGTATCCTACCATACACTTTTCCTATTATACTAAGAAGACAAATGCCCCTATGATTACCACACACTTCTTTTTCCCCTTTTCCTTTGTACAAGGGAATAATTATAGCTGACTTCCAATCCTCCGGGACTCTACCTTTCTCCCAGGCCAATCTGCACATCTTCCACATCCATTCTACTACTATCTCTCCCCCATGCTTCAGCATTTCAGTCAATATCAGTCAATATTGGTATTTTCAAGTTATTTCAGCCTTATCTGAACGATTCAGATCAATATACTAGTAGACAGCGTAATATCATGCCAGTGCAGACCTTGGCCAAAAATTCGTCATACTGGCGCAATGAGCTTGTTGTTATACCATTTCAGGTGCTACATCTCTTTCTGGCCGAGAGAGGTCGATTTAGGTGGTGTACATTAAGATCTGTTCCGAATATCAGCTCTGTCAATGCAGGATATGACAGTTCGGTTCTTCCAAGCCATTTATGGTCTTTTTCAGTTCCACAGTTCGAGTCATATCAGTGCAGATCGATTCAGGTCATGTGAGTGAAAGTGTGCCTGTATTTAGATTTTTCAGTAAAACCTTCGTGGCCGCCTAGACATAAAGCAATCTATACTAGTTTGTGCAGACCGTCGATATAAATTAAAATTTCATATCCATAGATGCAGTAAATCCATCTACAGCCTTAATAGTGATTCATTCCCCTTTACCTCTGGAAGATCAACAGGCGCACCATTTACTGTATGTGCGGGGTGGGACGAAAGAAGTGAGCGAGACAAATTACAAGGGTAGGTAAGTGCTGGATGCTGAATGACTTTGTCGATAAGAAGACTGAAATAAGATTTCTCTGAAATTCACTGTAAGAACATAAAATAATATGGTATGGAACTGACTACCTAGGAGAACAATGAATGACGGGGCTGCAGTACACTCTGGGAACTTGGACGTAACAGAGAGGAGGTTTATTCAAATTGTCAATCCTAAAAGGAACAACACAAGCACGTATCGTTGTCATGTACCTTTCGTCGTACGTGTGCCATGTGCTTGTTAGCTGAAGGTTTGTCTTACTCATTGCCTTTGACCTGCTGGCACAATTGCACTTTGTAATGGATGTGTGTTTGGTGCAGTAGCATGTGAACTGACGCAGTCACACAACTGACATTGATCTGACTAGTGGCATTACTTCGCTAAAAACAGTAGGTATGTCAATAAAATTACGATTAATATGTTACGCGAACCACTTCTGACAACATAGTAGCCAACTACAACCTCTTACCTTTGAACGCTTTGCCGCCTTGGCAGGCAATTTTCTTTCTGACAACGTTATTAGGGAGTCCCCATTGCTGACATTTTATTGCACAATAAACAGTGAAAAATTAAAGCACTTCAGACATACATGCTAATAGACGATGTTTATATGCAAGAAGCTACGCAAACACCACGACACTTTATGTTTGACGGATATCGACATGAACACTATCGAGTTAGACATCATGTACACTCAATTGCACAACACATTGACATACCTCTTCTAGTTTCTGACACTCGTTGAACTCTTGCTGTCTGAAATATTTGGCTTCTTTCTGGCGCGCGCGCGCACACACACACACACACACACACACACACACACACACACACACACACACACACACACACACACACACTGTTCTAAATATATAGTATATCTCAAGCAGAAAAAAATGTCTTTGATTACCATATAGAAATAATCAGCTTATAATAGTTACCTTGGCAGAGGAGTACTGTTTGCCGCATAAACAAAGGAGTATGATGGAACTTGCACAAAATGCAACACCCATACCCTACAGTCGGTATAAGGTTGTATACTTGACACTGTTCTGTCACCCTGACATTTGACTTGCCTGACCAACCATCAACTCTAGTGCCAAGCTTCGTCCAAACTCAGTAACAGTTTTTAAAGTGATCTTGCCCAGTGACCTTGACCTCTTACCTATTATTCTCAAAATTAAATCACATCTTCTTTGTCTGACCTTAGACACTTCCACCAAGTCTGGTTAAAGCGAAAGCAAAAGTTTAATTCAAGCCTCTGTGACCGTTTGACTTATTGCTTTAAAAATTGAGCCATTTGCACCCTTCAACCTAGTTTGGTTAAATTCGACTCAAACTATCTGAACTAATGGTCTGAACCTTTGACTTTCTCCTGTGACAATCACCTTTGACCGATTGTTCTTAAACTAGATTAACTTCATCCATTTCTAACTCTCAACCTTTCCACCAAATTTGATCTAAACTGGAACCAAACTATTTAAGTTCATCTTGTCCTAACGTATGACTCGACTTTTTTAGGTCAAAATTTAATCATTTGCTCCTCCGGTGGTCGTCAGTCATAACGCCTAATTTGGCGAAATTCCACCCTAGAGTTGCTTCCCCTAATATTACTATCAGCGTGACAGGAGAGACAACAATCTGAACCAGACACATAGACACTCACGTTACTCGCCCATGTGTAATGACCACATAATTTTGGCTCTTAGAACAATGCCTGTCGACTGCACAAAGGTAATTAAGGCAGATAACCACAACGTATTTATGGTTTTCGGAGGGGAAGTGTTGTCCTCCTGAACAACAACAGTACACAGTGGCACGTGTAATGATCAGACACAGGAATGATCATTATTGTTGTCAGTGATTTATTTTCCCGCTGCCGTTGTCTCACTTGGCCCATTCCTCACCAGCACGCAAAATACTGACGGTCGTCGCACTGCATTCTGACATGGCACAAGACACTTCACTCCACCACGTTTTCAGCTTAATCTTTGTCGAAGTTGATGTCTTGTTATACATTTTTATTCTTGCTGCTACGGTCTGTTTTGTTGATGGATCCAGGTCACTCCCACTACTATTTCAAGTCGTGGTTGCATGAAATTTTGATGATTCTTTGCTGTAGTGTAGCAATGATTCTCCCTAGTAAACCAGTAAAATCAATCTCTCAGTCTGATTATACTTGGCCGTTAACTGAACTGCAGGTTATAAGTGTTTGTTAGATAAGAAAAATCGCACTATACTAGCCAAAATACTCAGCTTAGGAGATAATGCTAACAATGTAGAGATGAACAAAGTCTGTATCTAATTCTTATAGTTCAAGAAAGTGTGGAGGTAACAAGTATATAATGAAAAAGATATCATCGTAGTCAAGTGGTTAGGAAACTCTTTAGCACATTTTCCTTACCATTTTGCTTATGCTCATGACACACTTACTGTGTATTCTGTCCCGTGGTATCTATGTTATTTTTGTAGATATGTTATTATTATTATTATTGAAACTTTCCACATGGCTGTGGGATGTTATTATTATTATTATTATTATTATTATTATTATTATTACCCTGCCATGGAAGGAGTCCGGCGAGGCATTGTTTTCGATCGAGTTTCTTTGTTTGTTAGCAACATTACGGAGAAACGACTGAATGAAATTACATGAAACATTCCGGATATGTGGGCACTGGTCCCAAAAGGAAGTAATTAAATACTGGGGGTAATCGATTCCTTGAAAAGTCAAAATCAAGGTCACGGATTTTCAGAGGGCTGTAACTTGAAACTGATTGACGACAGAGATATTTACAATTACCAGTTTCAGGAACTCCCATATGGGCTTTCATTTGGCGCCAAGAACTTTGACCTTGAGTGACCATGAAAGGTCAAACTCAAGGTCACGGATATTTAGGCGGCTATAACCCGAAACTGGCCGCAGATAGATATTTACTATTATCAAATTATAGGAATTCCCATATGAACTTTTAATTGGCACCATGACCTTTGACCTTAAATGACCTTGAAAGTTCAAATTCAAGGTCACAGATATTCGGGGGCTTTAACTCGAAACTGGTTGAAGATAGAGAGATATTTACTGTTATCAACCTGTAGGATGTCTCATTTGAGACACCCTAATTTTGTAGAATTTCTTTGATGTTTGCCTTAGTTTTACCGTAGATAACACCACTAGTATAAGAAAAGGTTGACATATGATCTTATTTACAGTGGTTTTCATACTGACATTAATCTCCTTCCTCCCAGAATCAAGAAACAAGGGATAACATTGTAACAGCCGCAAAGTTGGATGTTTATTTAAAACCAGAACGGCAGTTATGGTAACGTAACGTCGTCACTTCGACTACCTGTATCTTCTCCAGTTGGATATGTTACTTCTATACCTGGGTAAAATCATCCGTAGCAATCTTACCGGTAAAAGTACGCATTGCTTTAAGCAGCAGAAACAACTCACTAAATAAGTTCTTCCTGATAGTAATTCATATTTTTTCTGGTTATATTTGGGATATTTAAAAAAACGTTTCACGTTGAATATCTTTCCCTATGTTTTTAGCAGTTCCTTCCGCTGTAGGCTGTCAACTGTTTCTCGAGAGAAATATTGGACACTTGCAACATACGTTCTGGTCGGCATTTAGTACCTCCTCCTAACCTTACATTTAACCTTACATTTAACCTAACCTAACCAAACCCAACGTAACCATGCAGTTTAACTTAACCTAACCTAGCTTAGCGATGAGTCTAGTAAGTTTTAGCAAGTCCGCCATTACAAGCGTCGGTGAAGCATAGCTTAATGAACATGATAACAAGGGGAAAAGTCGGGAGAAAACAATTGTTTACCATAATGAAAATGGTCAGAAAAATACAGAAAACAAACTGGAGTAATAGCAAATGAACTTGGTAAGGTCCTTCGGCTGCTTCATGTTGTCACGGGGTTTTTAAAATAGATCTGTAATTTTGATATAAATGGTTAAATATTATTTAAATTGATATTTATATTCAATAATATTGAAGCGCAGAGACAATGATTGTCTTGCTACATCAAGCAACGATTACTTTACGCTGGCTTGTGCACGATTCTCTAAGAACGAGAATTTATAAACTTTCTCAACAGTACACAGCAGAGACTAATTACTCACAAATGCTGAATTACTGTACTGTTAGCCTCTGGAGAAAGTTACATCACCCCTGACAATAAATAACTAATACTAATAATAATAACATCAGGTTCTTGCTGATGCATTAACTCCTGGCACAACGGATTTTAAGTTAATACAACAAGACTGGTCTAAGTACCAGTTATGAAAGCAAACGTTTATGCAAGCTAGGAGCTATATGGAAAATAAGCTTAATTATGGAGAAATGAAACAAGATTTTACTCTACATTAAGCTCAAGAAATAGAACTTTTAAATTTATTAATCACAAAAATAAAATTAAAAATACAATTCAAATAAAATTAAATGAGACCTTTTCACTGCTCACTCACACAGAAGCTAAATACTTACGCCTAGGAAAAACACCTTAACTAAACTCTTAAGACTACAAAATACACAAAGGAAATACTAGTCAATGAATGCGTGTATCACCCAAAGCTGGAGAACTAAAGGTGGGAGCTTGGAGAAACTGTAAGTGGAGTTGGGTACTAGCTGACCTCTCGCACTGCTTGCACAGGTCCTGTCTCCGTCACAGCAAACACTAAACTGAATTCAAATAATGCATAAGCAGTACGCACAGGCCACCGGAAGAAGGCGTGGCTAACGGTTGAATGAAGCAGAGGCAAACGATAAAGAAATAATTGTATCGCTCAGTAGCGCACTTAGTGACGTGCATTAAATCGGTCACTTTTTGAAAACGGTGACGAATTATTTGAAAAGTATACCCCAGAATGGAGAGAGAAACGGTTAACTGAGCGATACACAGTGAGTTTTCCACTAATAGTTCGTGGCTTCTCACAAAAAGGAAATGTCGCGAATTGATTCGTGACATTACGCCCCATGAAAATTAAATCTTTCTTCCTTCAGAAGAATGATTTCAATATACATACATATAAATCCTAACTCAGTCACACAAGATTCACACTGTGGTGTGTGTGCTATCCTGCTACAGGAGAAAATCGCAGTCGCCAGTGAGTGAAAAAAACCTCGTATTTACGTTAATAGAAGCAAGCTTGAGGGAAAACTCCGTGACGACGGTGAAAATCCTGTACTCAGGTCAAACTGAGCGAAAATTCGCTACATTTACACTGACAACTAATTGTTGTGTAGCGTGGTGTATATAATACGCGGTGTAGGTGTGACAGTTGTAGTGTAACTGTACCTACGTGTAAAATGACACAGTAAATAATATGGCGACAACGAGGCAGAGGAGAAGAGGCGGCAGCGTGCGGCAGACGATCAGCTGGCCCGCACAGCAAAACTGCTACACCCATTGCTGAACCTGCAAAACCAATTAAGGTGGAGCATCAAAAGTGTCAATGAGACAAAATTCTTATTATGTTACAATTACTCTCTCTGGCTAGCAGTCAGTACATGCTATGAAAAGTACACTCGAGGTCGCCATTAATTTTAGCACACGATTATGGTCGGCAAGTTGAGAATCCCTGTGCAAACTCGGGTCTTCCATAGCCTCGAACTGCACACGGGTCCTCAACCGGTGCCTCAACCTACAGTACTTATATTAATATCGGAGAGCTGAGAAACCTTGTGCAAACTTGGGTCTTCCATAGCCTCAAGTCGCCTCTGCAGAGTTCTCACTTCCCCCTTAACCTACAATACAATACTTATATTAGTACCGGAAAGCTGAGAATCCTTGTGCAAACTTGGGTCTTCCATAGCCTCAAGTCGCCTCTGCAGAGTTCTCACTTCCCCCTTAACCTACAATACAATACTTATATTAGTACCGGAAAGCTGAGAATCCTCGTGCAAACTTGGGTCTTCCATAGCCTCAAGTCGCCTCTGCGGAGTTCTCTCTCCCCCTTAACCTACAATACAATACTTATATTAGTACCGGAAAGCTGAGAATCCTTGTGCAAACTTGGGTCTTCCATAGCCTCAAGTCGCCTCTGCGGAGTTCTCTCTCCCCCTTAACCTACAATACTTCTATTAGTACCGGGAAGCTGAGAATCCTTATGCAAACTTGGGTCTTCCATAGCCTCAAGTCGCCACTGCGGAGTTCTCTCTCGAACTTCCCCCTTAACCTACAGTACTTCTATTAGTACCGGGAAGCTGAGAATCCTTGTGCAAACTTGGGTCTTCCATAGCCTCAAGTCGCCTTTACGGAGTTCTCTCTCGAACTTCCCCCTTAACCTACAATACTTATATTAGTATCGGGAGTTGAGAATCCTATGCAAACTTGGGTCTTCCATAGCCTCAAGTCGCCTCTCAACTTTCCCCTTAACCTACGGTACATAATATGTATGTACAGGCCCTGGACATAATGTGTCTTGTGGGGCCAATGGGCGAGACGTCAGGTCTGCACCCACTTCACCACTACCCTGTCTCTCAACTGACTCAGAGATTACAGGTGTAGTTACAAATGGCACAGGAAGGGCATGTCCCTGATTAGTGGTGATACTTTGGCACACACTGCAAGAACGGACAAAACTATCTATGTCCCGTCCCATCCCTGGCCAGAAAAAGTCAGCTCGGATACGGCCCTGGGTCTTCCTTTTGCCCATGTGACCTCCTGAGACTGAACAATGACCCCATTGTAACACTGCTAGGCGGTACTTGGCGGGAACGACAAACTGCAGTCGAACCTCGCCCTCGGGTGTTCGTGACTCACGGTAGAGCCGTCCTTGTTTACGAAGGAACTTGGCTCGACCTCCCCGTGAATACTTAATCACTCGACCCTTTTGTTTATTCCGCACGGCAGCAAGTGTCGGGTCAGAATGTTGTTCTTGTACAACAAGTTGACTGCACATCAGATCTTGCGGCGATTCAATGATCACTGGGGTGACACAATCTGGAGCCTCAGTCATGGCTCGTGTTACCGCAGCAGCCGAAGTCTGAGTGGCGCCATCATGGAGCAACTATCCTTGGCTCCTTGAATATTGCCTACTATAAAGTCAAATAGAGGCTCTGGCATGACAACTGCAAGTGTCGTACCAGTATAAAATGGAGATGCCACCTGGATACATGCCTCAGGGAACAATCTCACTGATCCATCAATAAGCTTTGCATGGATCTGTCGACCTGTATACTGCTCAGGCCGAACTAAACTCTGTTTAACAGAGCAACCTGAGGAACCATTGTCTCTCAGGACCTTCACAGGAATGCCTCCCACAAACCCTGGCTGTACAAGGAAGGTACTGTCACCTGTGGTGGGGCCTGTGGAGGAAGCAGCTAGCCACTCATGAGGCTGCTGAATTGATGCGGCAAACATTGTGCCTTGTGAATTATATTGGGAAGATGGAACATTGGCCATCTGTGGAGGGGGGTTCACTGTCACTGTGGGACTTGTGAACTGTGGGGAAGTACCCACACTGGTAGGGACGTGACCACCAGGCTGCTGCTGAGGAATGAAGGCTGCATTCGCTTCCTGCCTCTTTTGAGCTGGTGGTGGAAAAGTTTGTCCCGACGGTCGGTTGCGTGGCTGATACTGCTGCTGGTTAGGGTACTTGTTGTACCGCTTCCACTCAGGTTTCTGAGTGTTTTGCCCCTGGTCCTTCCACTGCGGTTTTGGACCTTGACCATTACTCTGAGAACGGCCTTGGTGCTGGGATTCAGTCTGAGACGGCTTCCCAGACTTGGCAGTATCTTTTCTGCTCCAGGTGTTTTGTTTACGAGCTTGATACCCGTATGCAGTAAAGAATGCATCAGCCTTCTCTGCCATTTGGCTGGCATCTTTCACCTGGCAGATCTTAAGCTGTGCTATGAGCTCAGCAGGCCACGACCTCTCTAGCTGTGTACGCAGCATAAGGTCAATTATCCCCTCACGCGTGGAAGGAGTTTCATCTTTCTCCATCCACTCATTTAAGTAAGCTGTGAGACGATCAAGGAACTGAACAGCTGTCTCCTTGTCTTGGAGACGAGCTCGCATGAACTGAACTTTGGCGTCGTCTACTGTGAGACCATACGCCTTAATGAGTGCAGCTTTCATCATCTCATATGTGAGATTGTCTCCACGAATTCTGTGGAGAATATCGAGGGCAGGGCCCTCAAATAGGCTAAGAAACTGAAGCCGCTTAGCTGCCTCATCCAGTTGATATAAGTCTGCCATGTCCTCAAAACGAGCTATGTATGGCTCGATTCGCTCGCTTTCCTTGTATGAAGGAAGCTTGATGCGTGGGGTCGCCAGGACATGTGCAGGGAGAACGCTCGTGGAGCTTTGACCAACTGCACCAGACGTGTCTGAAGCCAAGGAATCTCGCTTGAGCTTCAGCACTTCAAGTTCATGTTTTTCTCGTGCTTCTCGCTCGGCACGTTCGTGTTCTCGTTCTTTGTCTCGCTGTTCACGCTCGTATTCGCGCTGTTCTCGCTCTTTTTCTAACTCGAGCTCGCGTTGTTTCTGCTCGTATTCGCGCTGTTTCTCACGCTGCTCTTGTTCATAAGCACGCTCTCTTTCACGTTCCTCACGCTGTTCTCGCTCGTATTCGCGCTGTTCTCGCTCGCATTCGCGCTGAATCCTACGCTCTTCACGAGCATCTTTCTCACGTTCTTGCTCGTAATTGAACCGTGAGAGAACGTAACTCTGTATTTTCTCTGGGTCTGTGAGACCAATATCTTTGGCTTCCTGTACATATACAGCTGTAGCCATGATGCTAGCTCAATTTACTAAGTAACCGAAATTGAGTACTGACTGCTTAGCGACGAATACTAATAAACACAAGTAAAGAGTACAGACACCAGCTAGTGGTGACCAGTCTTATCCAGTTAACTGGCAAAGAATAAATCAAAAATGTAAATGACTGGGAAGACTCAATAATAAACACAATGGGTACGCCGACTTCCCAGAAGCGAATAAAATTGTCTGGCGTTACCAAAAATAAACTAGAGTTAAGTATTCTATTGATTAATAAAGCAAAATTCACTTGCTAAATTAAGGGTAAACACCAGTAAGCTTGTGCCTATAAACTTTAATGATAAATACCTAAATATGAATGAGTGAGCACTATCTCGTGAATAGCTTTAGAGCTAGGAGTTAATATCCTGGCGAGGTCGCCAATTGTCACGGGGTTTTTAAAATAGATCTGTAATTTTGATATAAATGGTTAAATATTATTTAAATTGATATTTATATTCAATAATATTGAAGCGCAGAGACAATGATTGTCTTGCTACATCAAGCAACGATTACTTTACGCTGGCTTGTGCACGATTCTCTAAGAACGAGAATTTATAAACTTTCTCAACAGTACACAGCAGAGACTAATTACTCACAAATGCTGAATTACTGTACTGTTAGCCTCTGGAGAAAGTTACATCACCCCTGACAATAAATAACTAATACTAATAATAATAACATCAGGTTCTTGCTGATGCATTAACTCCTGGCACAACGGATTTTAAGTTAATACAACAAGACTGGTCTAAGTACCAGTTATGAAAGCAAACGTTTATGCAAGCTAGGAGCTATATGGAAAATAAGCTTAATTATGGAGAAATGAAACAAGATTTTTACTCTACATTAAGCTCAAGAAATAGAACTGTTAAATTTATCAATTACAAAAACAAATTTAACATTACATTTCAAATCAAATTAAATGAGACGCACTCGCTCACTCACACAGAAGCTAAATACTTACGCCTAGGAAAAACACCTTAACTAAACTCTTAAGACTACAAAATACACAAAGGAAATACTAGTCAATGAATGCGGTGTATCACCCAAAGCTGGAGAACTAAAGGTGGGAGCTTGGAGAAACTGTAAGTGGAGTTTGGGTACTAGCTGACCTCTCGCACTGCTGCACAGGTCCTGTCTCCGTCACAGCAAACACTAAACTGAATTCAAATAATGCATAAGCAGTACGCACAGGCCACCGGAAGAAGGCGTGGCTAACGGTTGAATGAAGCAGAGGCAAACGATAAAGAAATAATTGTATCGCTCAGTAGCGCACTTAGTGACGTGCATTAAATCGGTCACTTTTTGAAAACGGTGACGAATTATTTGAAAAGTATACCCCGGAATGGAGAGAGAAACGGTTAACTGAGCGATACACAGTGAGTTTTCCACTAATAGTTCGTGGCTTCTCACAAAAAGGAAATGTCGCGAATTGATTCGTGACACATGTAAAACGTTCATTTCCTACCCTATCTAACCACACCTTATCCTTTTATCGAACCACATCTTATGTATGCAAACTTCATCTGAACATAATTAATCTAATCCACATTTTGTCTAACATCTTATCTAACCACATTTTATCTAACCACATCTGATCTAGACAGATTTATCCCAACCACGTTTTATCTAACCACATCTCATCTAACCACATTTTATTTGACTACATTTTATTTAACCATATCTTATTTAACCACACTTTACCTAACGACATCTTATCTAACGACATCTTATCTAACCACATTTTATCTAACCACATTTTATCTAGCCACATTTGATCTAGCCACATTTGATCTAGCCACATCTTATTCAACCACATCTTATTTAACTACATCCTATTTACCACATCTAATTTAACCACACCTTATCTAACACAACTTATCTAACCACATTATTTTAGCAAAATTAAATTCATCAGAGTATTCAGAGGTAGGTAGAGACCCAGTGGTTAAAGAGGTCATCTGTTTGAAATGATGCGAGTTCAGTCCCAGTCTGTGGCAGGGAACATTTTAATGATGTAAATGTGGTTAAAACAGACTTTAATCATCTCACAAGACCCACCAACATGTCATAAAATCTCCCCTGCTAATATACACCAGTGCCCTAGCTCTGAGTGAGACACACCTACCATGTATTCAATTGGGAAGACGGGTAACTGAATCCAAGTGGTGTCATGTGAAGGTGTATGGCATGTGGCGGGACCGCCACATTATTGTGCAACGACCAGTTACTTCCATTCTTACCTGACAAGTCCTCGCTGCTGCTATCAGTGTAACCTATTTCAGACCCACCTTGCTGTACGCAACCGTTTCTCACACTTCATCCTCTAAACTCTCCTCCACTTATGATAATGCCCAGGTATTAGAAGGTGCTTATTTATTCTTTTGTACACAATTAATATATATACAGTACAGTACAGTCGGGGAGTTATTTATGCTTGGGCCAGGCTGGCCAGTGTTGAGCAATAACAACTCTGGGATTGGGGAATATATTCCTGTGTACTGTATTACCCACATGCTCACCGAGTGTAGAGGCATGAACCTGCAGTAGGTAATGACTTGCCCAATGGAATGATTAACTAAAAAGATACCCACATAGGAAAGTAAATTGTTCAGCTTTGATGTATGGTGGGCCACGGAATAAACATAAAGAACTAAGAACAAGCTAAATGTTTCAATACGTAAAGTACTGAAAATCTGACCCAGTATTTATATACCGTCAGTGACAGTGATTCAGATGAAATATTGCCACGTACTGTGCATCATACCTACACCTGTTCAACAAAAACTGATAAGGCAAGTTTTCCCCAGAATTTTCTCCATAAATCTGGATATGTTTCCTTAATGTGATGAGCTGACAAGGTAATCTTAAGCCATTTATCTAACTATTTATCTATTGCCAGACGCCTTAATCCCGTACGGGGTGGCCACAAACAAATCGCCTCCACATCGCCTTGTCCCCTGCCATTTCACTGCCCTCCTCCCAACTCACACCTCCCTCTCTCATATACCTCTCCATTCCATCCCTCCATCTCATCCTCGGTCTCCCCTTCCCTCTCCCCCCCCTTCCACATCACTCACATACACTCTCCTCGTCAGCTTCTCATCCTCCATCCTCTCCACATGGCCAAACCACCTCAGTGTGTTCCTCCTAACGCTTCCTATCACATCCACATCCACACCACAACGCTCCTTTATATCCTCATTTGTCAGGTCTGTCTCTCCATGTGACTACACAGGCTCCTCTTAAATAGCTCATTTCCACTACTGTCACTCTTGACTTGCGTCCTTCCAACAACTTCCAAGCTTCACTTCCATACGTTAGAGTTGGTATCACAATACTGTCATGTAGTAACTTTTTCACTTCCATGCTCACTTCCCTGTTTCTTATCATTGCTTTCAAGGAACCAGCAACCTTTCTTCCTTGCTGTACACTTTCAAGCACTTCACCCTCCAAACTTCCATCCTTACTCATCACACTCCCCAAGCACTTAAACGTACCCACATTTTCTATTTCCTCATCGTCCAACCTCACTGCACATTCACTGGTTCCACCTCTCTCAAAGACCATCACTTTACTCTTCCCTACATTCACCTTTAGATTCCGTTACTTACACACTCTCCCAAACTCATCCACTAAGCCTTGCAGCTCCCCTTCGTCTTTACTTAACAACACACTATCACCTGCAATCAACAGTACAGGGATTTTTCAAACACTACCCTCTCTCAATAGAGCCACTCCAACGGCCACTGCCCTACCTTGTACCTCTTTCATTACCCCATCCATGTACAGATTGAACTACCATGGAGACATGACACATCCTTGTTTCAACCCAACCTTCAAAGAAAAAAATTCACTCAGTTCACCATCCACACGCACTGCAGCCTTGGCATCATCATACATACTCTTCACAGCATTCAACAACTTCCCATCTACTCCATATATTCTTAATACTTTCCAGAATCATTTTCTATCCACCCTGTCATATGCTTTCTCCAAATCCACGAAGGCCGCATACAATTTCTTCCCCTTCTCTCTGAACTTTTCCACTAAAGATCTAAGAATGAATATCTGATCTACACAACCTCTTCCCTTGCTAAAGCCTCCCTGTTCTTCTCCAACTAATTCCTCTGTTATTTCCCTAACTCTGTCAATAAGTATCTTACCATAAACTTTTCCTATTACACTAAGGAGACAAATGCCTCTATGATTATCACACACTTCTTTTTCCCCTTTTCCTTTGTACAAGGGAATAATTACCGGTATACCTGACTTCCAGTGCTCCGGGACTCTACCTTCCTCCCAGGCCAATCTGCACATCTTCCACATCCATTCTACTATTATCTCTCCCTCATGCTTCAGCATTTCACCATACACTTCATCAATTCTGGGGCTTTTCCCAATTTGACTTTCTTCTTTGCTTCCACAACTTCTATCCTACTGATTTCTTCCTGTCTTCTTACCTCCCTCCGTCTCCCAGGCATTCCCCAGCCACTTATACTCGCATTACTTCCATTCTCTATGTTCAACAATTCCTTAAAGTGTTCTCTCCATCTGTTCACATTTTCTCCCTTCTCCAATAGTAATCTACCATTTTTATCTTTCACTCCCCTGCTGACTTCACTGCTACCCTGTTTTACTCTCTTCACCTCTTTCCAGAACATTTTCTTACACTCCCTCCACTTTACATTCAAGTTCCTTCCAAATTCCTCATCCACTCTCTTCTTACTCACTCTTGCTTATCCTTTCACCTCTCTCTTCCTTTCTACATATAATTCTCTCTTCCGCCTCTTAACTTCTTCCACGCCTCTATTTCTCATCCATTCATTGTATGCTTTCTTCTTTTGTGCCACAGCCTGTCTCACCTCTTCATTCCACCATGCAGTTCCGTGCACCCCCTTCCATCTTCTCTTCACCCCTCACACCACATCACATGCGCACATATTTCTTCTGTGAATATCTTGCACACACCTTCCACGTCTCCCATCTGCTCCAATTCATATTTACCCAATCGTTCCTCCACTTCTCTCTTATATTCTGCCTTTTTCTCATCCTCTTGTAACCTTTCCACTCTCCTTGCAACTACTCCTTCCTCCCGTCCTTCCCTTCTTCTATTTCTCCATCTTACTTGGATCTTGATTCTGGCCACCACCAAGTACTGGTCAGAAAGTCCACTCCCCCAACCTAAGCTCTTGCATCCATTACACATCTTAGCATCCTTTCATCCACATACATAATCAATCATTGCCTTCCTTTCATTCAGTTCACCACCCGCCTTTCTCATCACCCGCCATGTATGCCTGTGGATCATTTTGTGCCTGAAGAGGGTATTGGCTATCACCAACCCCCTCCCAGCACAAATGTCCACTAATACACTGCCATTCTCATCTATCTCAGCAGGCACACCCCACTCACCAACTATTCCATCCACCTTCACATTCCCAACTTTACCATTCATATCACTGATCAAAAACACTCTCTCATTCCTTCCAAACTTTTCCATGCACACTTGCACATTTGTCCAGAACCCTTCTCTCACTCTGCTTGCACGATCTTGCGTTGACACATAGACGCACACAATCGCCCACATAAGTATTCCAACTTTCAATCTTACCCACACAATCCTTGAGCCAACTGATCCATACTCTCTTATGTCCTTCCATCTTTTACTCACAACAATACACAATACTTTTTTTTGCCCTCTCATTCTCACCTATTCCTGCACATATACCCCATCCATACTCCCATTCTCTCACCCTCTCACCTCCCCATTTGGTTTCAGTTACTCCACATACATCCACTTTTGCACCCTCAATCACCTGAACAATCTCTCTCTCACCTCGTCATTCGCACCCCTTACATTCCACGTTGTGATCCATACCATGTCCTTTGTTCGGTCCTTGGTCGTCATCTTTTGGTCAGTCCCTGTCCAAGGGTTCATGTTCGTCTTTTTAGTTAGCTGTTTTCCGGGGAGCGGCACTAACCCTCCGCCTAACCTTTTAGTCGCCTCATATGACAATCAAGGATACTGGGGGAGT
This sequence comes from Coenobita brevimanus, assembly GCF_032717465.1. NCBI lineage: Eukaryota > Metazoa > Arthropoda > Malacostraca > Decapoda > Coenobitidae > Coenobita > Coenobita brevimanus. The sequence continues at coordinate 17,512,942 of NC_137007.1, forward strand.
ATTCTTGAAAAAGCCCCTACCCCCAGGGGTATGGCATTTTCTCGTCCTGTCTGAGTGCATCATTGTAGTACAGAGGTTCCCAATCTTTTTTCCTTGTAGCACCAATAATGCACCTCAAGCATTTTTTTTTATTGAGTGGGTTTTAAAAAGAAAAAAAAAAAAGACAAGTATAATCAATGATTTACTTCCCTGTCAGTGTACATTTTTTTAAAATCATGTTAAAAGGCAATAATATCATGACACCGACTGTATGTAGAAAACAATCCGCAGTCCAAACCTTTGCCTACATTGATATTTTCCTTGGTAGCCATAAAAAGTTTAATTACTAGTACATTTGACAAACCAGCCTTTAAATGAGTTATCCTAACCTTAAAAGCCACACCCTTCAGTACTAACATGCAAGAGGTATTATGCTTGTATTGAACCAGATCAGTCTGTGTGAACTCAGCTAATTCCTGTAGTCTAACCCAGCTTTTGTCTTTTTTTTGATGCGAGGAAGAAGGAACCAAAGGCTGCGAGCCCGCAATAGTTGTCCCTTCCAAGAGAAAAACAAAATACAAGAGAGAGCCAAATTCAAGATCCGATCATTTCGAGATGCCCGAACACACTGCGTTTGAAAGACTGGAGATCATAGGAAGCAGGAAATACAGTATGAGGGAGACAGTTCCAGAGTTGACCTGTTGCATAAATGAAGGACTGGGAGTAACGGTTAACTCTCATATTAGAGAGCTGAACAGAAAAGGGATGAGAGTTTGTTGCTAGACGGGTGCTACACGCCTGTCGTAGAAGTGGAGGAAAGCATGCAGACAGTTCAGAGGAGCAGTGACCATTGAAGTAGCAAAAGAAAAGAGATAAAGATACAACAGTGCAGCAAACAGACAGAGGTTGAAGGAAGTCAGTAGGAGGAAGAGAGTTAATGAGACGAAAAGCCTTTGACTCCACCCTATTGAGAAGAGCTGTATGTGGGGAGCCTCCCCACACATGAGAGTTGTACTCCATACAGGGGTGGATATAACCCGTGTACAGAGTCAACAATTGTGCAGGGGTAAAGAAGGTGCGGAGTCGGCTTAGCACACCCAATCTCTTGGAAGCAGATTTTACAAGATATGTAATATGATCTTTCTAAGATAAGTCCCGAGTAAATGAAACCCCAAGCATGTTCAAGGATGATGCAGGATTAAGCTGAATATTATTAAACATTAGTGGGTATACCTGTGGAAGATTTTGTCAGGTTGATAGGTGTAAGAACTGAGTCTTAGATGCATTAAAGACAACCATATTATTTTTACCCCAGTCAGAGATACAAGCCAAGTCAGACATTAGGTGTGACATAGCCTCATCCCTTGTTTGTTGAAGTAATTGTTGAGATGGGCGTTGCGGGAACCGAATGGAAAGGTGAAGGGTGGAGTCATCAGCATATGAGTGGATAGGGTTAGATGTACAGCTTAGAAGGTCATTGATGAATAAAAGGAAGAGAGTTGGTGATAGGACAGAGCCTGAGGTACACCACTGTTGATAGGTCTAGTAGAAGAATGATGGCCGTCTACAACAGCGGCTATAGAATGACCAGAAAGGAAGCTAGAGATGAAGGCACAGATAGAAGGATAGAAACCGCAAGAGGGCAGTTTGGAAATTAAAAAGATTTATGCCAGACTCGATCGAAAGCCTTTGAAATGTCAAGTGCAATGGCAAAGCTTTCGCCAAAGTCCCGAGAGGAGGATGATCAGGAGTCTGAAAGGTAGGTGAGAAGATCGCCAGTGGAGTGTCCCTGACGGAACCCATACCGACAATCAGAAAGAAAGTTGTGATAGGAAAGATGCTTTAAAATTTTTCTATTAAGAATTGACTCGAAAACTTTTGAAATACAGGATGTTAAAGCAACTGGATGATAGCTAGACGGTTGGGAATGGTCACCCTTCTTTGGGATTGGCTGAATGAGAGCAAACTTCCAGCAAGAAGGAAAGGTACAAGTTGATAGACAAAGACAAAAGATTTTACCTAGGCAGGGTGTCAGCACAGAAACACAGTTCTTGAGAACAACAGGAGGGACTCCATCAGGTCCATATGTCTTATTAGTACTGAGGTCTGTGATGGCAGAATATACATCAGCTGAAGAAATTTTAATGTCAGCCATGAGGAAGTCAGAGGGGGGAAGTGATGGAGGAACAGCACCGGAATCGTCTAAGGTGGAATTGGAGGAGAAAGTCTGAGCGAAGTGATCTGCTTTATCAGTAGAAGAAATAGCTACAGAGCCATCAGAGTAGAAAAGAGGAGGGAAGGATGATGAGGTAAAGTTGTTTGAAAGGTTTTTGGTAAGGTGCCAGAAGAAGCGGGAAGAATTCGAGTTGGAGAGTTGAGAGCATTTAGTCCATCCATCCATCCAACATCCAATCCTACGTTGCCCCATGAGGAGCGTAGAAGCCCGGGGCTAGGCAGTTGGTCTTGACATTTATTGTAAGATGAGAGTGACCAACCTCACTCATCCTTGAGTGGCATTAAGTGAGCAATAAACCCCAACCACCCTTGGATATAAACCTTCACCGGCTCAATCCGATTGGAGCACAATAATTACCCACTAAGCCACCAGGCGCCAAAATTTGGTTATGTGGTTACCACCCAGCGTAGTAAATGGTTTCCTGGTGTACAAGTAACCATTTGGCTTATCACTCAGTGTAGAATCACCCATAGGCAGAAGGAAGAGGAAAGAATGAAGGAATGAAAGACAGAAGAGGGAGTGTAAAGTCACCCGTAGGCAGAAGGACGAGGAAAGAACGAAGAAAAGAAAGGTAGATGAAGATGGAAGGAAAGAAGGATGGAGGAGAGGACAGGGCAGACACCCGAGAGCAGCACTACATTGAGTGAGTGGATGGTGAGCGCCCCTACCTACCACAAACCTACCACAAAGCATTTAGTACGGATGAAATTATTTTTAGCAGAGCGAAGAACAGACTTAGCATGATTCCGGGCAGAAATGGATAAAAAAATGTGATTCAGGGGTGGGTTGGCTCCTGTGCATATTGCTAGGAAAATATACCATGCAATATGCATAATGGCACAGTGATACAGGGGGAAGTCCCATGAAACATAAGAAATTAATTTCCCTTGATAAAAAAAAAAAAAAAAAAAAAACTCAGATGATTAGATGGTTTGTGCACTTGCATGAGTCCATACTGTCACAGGATACAATGTTCACAGTTACAGATGTGCATACTATAAGTTCCTTTGCCGAAATCATAGAATTTTGTCAGTAATCCCTTGGTAGATGAGGGGAGACAGAGACACAATATTGTAATCTCAAAAAAAGTGTTAGTGCCAGCACACCTGACTAGACCAGTATCCTAAGCTACAGCTCCAGAGGTGTATTAAAGTATCAGGGAATCCTACCCATAATATAGCTAATTATGTTATGGCAAAGAAGTAACCTGCTGCCTAGCTCCAAATGTTCATTAAAGGATGGCTTCACAAATTTGTTGCAAGGCATGACCTGGTGCATCTGAGTTTGAAAGATGAAAGTGTGTAACTCTGAAGCTGCATTTTTATACAGTACTTGTAGCTAATCAACTTGCAAAACATTACAGAAAAGTGTGGCAATGATGCTAGGTGCTAACAGTTGTTGTTAGTGCAGATGCTGTGGCTCCAATCTCATCCCTAAATAAACCTGGTTGACTGCAGAATGCAGCTGCCCTACTCCTGCAGTTAACCATCCATCTATCAGGGGTTAAGGAGGCAGATGAGGTGTGTGTGTTTAAATGGCCTGAAGAACCGCCTGGTTATATCGGTGGCAACAGGCTAACGCATCATTCTGCAGCATCTTAAACTGCTACATTGACTGTCCTTGTCTGTCAGGAAAAAAATCTTTGGTGTGATAATGCAACCACACCTGAAAACTGATGCTACAAGTGATTATATCTGTGAGGCCGAAATTAATCCATGACTAAGATGAATTCAGAAGTGCAGGTGCATCTGGTGTGGGGATACTTCAGTTACCTTAAGCTTTAGGAGCACATGACGTCCTGATGTAAACACGTGGAAAATGAGCATAAGAGTGTCAATACTCTACCTGAAAGAAAAGCGATATCAATGTTTTAAAGTGTTAGTGCAACTATGTACTGGAAACTGATGTGAAAAGTGTGCATATATATAGGATCTAAATTAACACTGTTTAGATGGTTAATGCAACTATGTACAAGAAACTGAACTAAGAGCTAAGTATGCACATCCACACAAACTGAAATAACAAATAACAAGGCTATAGTGTGCTAATGCAGGTATGTACAGGGAACTGAACCTGTAAGTGTGCAGTATCAATTACAACTAAAACATCAAGACCCAGAGACCTAAAGATGTTCATTGTACTGAGTTTGTAGTAAAAATGCATGGGTAATGTTCAAGATTAGTTTATAACTGTATATCTTTTTTTGTAAAAGTTGCTGACATATAATACTGTATAGTACTGTGCTGCACCTGTCACTTAAGGTCACCATGGTGAACAACACAGACAACATAAGCTGGACAACACGTGGATAATATGGTGAACATGGGGGACAACACACATAGTCAACATATGGAGGACAACATAATGAACAAAACACGTACATGTAGGCAATATAGCGGACAAAACATAGAGAACATATACGAATACATGAACTAGAGGGGCACTCATTGGAGCTCATCTCTCCGACAAGGGAAACGTAATTCCAAACCACTCTTCATAATGGGTTAGGTTTTCTCATCACTGATTAGGGCTTCGCAAAACGTGTTTTCCGGATCCAGAATTTGTAATACGACCCAGATCGGTCCAAAATGTTAATCGTTTGTTCCTCGAGACATGGGCTATCTGGCCACCAAATTTGGCCCAAATCTCACTTTTAGTTTTTGAGTAATCCTGCTAACAAACAAACAAACAAGCAAAGGAAAGACAGGGGAGAAAACATATTCTCCATGTCGGAAAGAACAACACATTTACCAGCAGCCAACATGGAGGATAAAACACTTAGTGACCATATGGTGAACATCACATGTGGACAACATGACCATTACAATTGGTCACCCATCACGCCTTACTAACATCCATACAAATATTCATGTTTCAGCTTCTTGACCAGCCAGTCACTATCACGTTTAACGTTCAGTATACCAGTTCCAAGATTCATGTCACCACCCAAGAGGGACACACATCATTTGACGAGCCTGTAAGCTGGATACCATAATCTATCAGTAGATATGATGCAGTACAGTCCCTTTCTCAGTAGTCTATTAGGAAAAAAATAGTGTCTGTGTGTGGGAATAGTGACAAGGGCTGGGGAAAGAGATCAGGAGTGCTGTATACAAAATGGAATGCTTAAAATGCGTGAATGCAACAAGAACCTCTGTCATATGAGGTGCTGCAAAAAGATGCCTTCGTGTGGTGGCAGCAATAAAACCAGTTGGTTCTACTACCTGGTTATACAAACATCCCTCAGCTACTTCGCAATCACCCAAAATGATGATAGTGGTCTGTAAGTGAGGGCATCAATAAGCCTGCAGCTCACTGGGTTAAAATTTCAGAAGAGCCTGGGGCCACAAAAACAGCAACAAATATAATGTGGTTCCTGATGGTGTCTGTCCACCCACATTAAAGTTACTAAAAAAAAAATAATTAGTAGGACTATGCCTAGATTTTACTGCCTTAATACATTCATCACCGTGAGGTTTTACTTTTACCAGTGGTGGACCTCTTCCTCACTCTCCCATTCCTTACAACCCGTGGTTATTGAGTAAATTTTAGTTTCTGTTCAAGTCAACCATTTTCGAAACTTATGAAAACGTTGAAAAAAGATCGAGTCTGTGAATGGCTCTTTCCCCCCCCCCCCCAGCTGGAAGCAGATGGCGTAAGTTGTTGATGAACGAGAGTAGGGTTGCCATATCTGTCAGTCAAAATACCGGATGCCTCCGCTGAAAGCCATGCTCCCCCCCCCCCTCCAACACAAACTTTGGGCTTTTGGCGTTATGAAACCCTTATATATATATATATATATATATATATATATATATATATATATGTATATATATTTATATATGCATCAGTGCTACTGTACTGCATCCATCCATCCATCCATCCATCACCCTGACATTTAAGATGAGAGTGACCAGCCTCACTCATCCCTGAGTGGCATTACATGAGCAATAAACCCCACCTGCACAGGCTCAATCCGATTGGAGCGCCTTCTTGAATCTTTTTACAATATATTGGAAAACAGGCAAAGTACAGAATTGGCAAGATTATGACTAAAATGCAACAACGCCTTAGATGCAGGGCAAGATCAGAATAACAAATGCTACAGTGTAAAATGAAAATGAAGAAAATAACTGTTTGCAATTACCATTTATTTTATGGCAGTAAGCAAAAAAAAAAAAAAAAAAAAAAAAAAAAAGCTCGTGGCTTAACAAGAGGAAAAGACAGGATATTTTAGCTAGATGGTAGCATTAACCCGCCCTGTCCCGTGAATTCACGTCCTCACATGATGTGCACTCATATCCCGGAGACGTAAATTAACGCGGCAACATTGGAAGGACCCTAATTTGCACAATTTTCAATTTTCGGGAGTGATTTCGCGAGTGATTTTTGGCACGTATACATGGGACACCTTCCTCTGTTCCTCTACAAGATGCCAAGCAGGGACAATGCCTTACACTGCATAACCTCTCCCCCCCCCCTGCACGCCGTTGTCTCGGCAATTCACCTGTTACCAGTGACCTGGCCAATAAAGACATTCAGGGCCAGAGTGATTCCCCAGTCGATGACAATGTGGAGGACAAAGTTTACATAGCATTAGAGAAAGAAACAGAAATGATGATCAGGTAATGTGGGAAAAAAAGGTCATGAATGGTGATGAGTTAGTGAGTGAAACAATGCTTATAATGCCTATATTACTGTTTGAAAACCAATATACTCTTGTACTACATATAAATTCGTACCAAATAAATAAATAAATACTGTTTATGAGTGGATAAAATAGTTACCCTCCCATAGAACTCGTTTTCTTTGGTGCCAGCCTGTTAGAAAACCCAGTCAGGTAAGGAGGTACTCGTACCTGTATCGAGTATTTTAAACCTCAGGTGAGCGATTTCTCTGTGAATTTTCGATGTTTCTCACCAAAAGCGAATGTTTGAGCCTAAAAAAAAAGGTCCAAAAATGTCGGGACTGGGGCGTACCACTGCCCAGAAAACGTCGAGATGGGGTGGGTTAAACCAGCCAAGCTGGCAACACTTGCCAGCTGGTGAAAACAACTAAAGTCTCTCTCTCTCTCTCTCTCTCTCTCTCTCTTTCGTCACTACAGAGTTTAATAGTATCTTAAATTTCTCAAGAAAAAGTGATGGAAGCTGAAATTCCGGACTTTTGGAGAATTTTAAAAATTCCTACCGGACGAAGATATTGACACCTAAAGCAGGACATGTCTGGGAAAATCCGGACGTACGACTAGAGCATCCATTCGCAACACCAAATCCTGGGAAAAGTTTTGCATAACATTAAATTCGCAGAGAATACTCGTCTTGATGTCATGCAACAACTCATTCTCTCTGGATGAAGAATTCCTCAGCTCCTCAGAGAGGCCCATGAGAGGGTAGATGACCCGGCCTGGGGTCTGAGTGGCATTTGTACACCACAGGCAAGAGCCGTCTGTAGTGGCATTACATTGCCCATACTGTCAGTGGCCACGCACGCTCTCACCTTATAACCGTTTACCAGCACTGTTTTGGTCCAGTAAAGCTTTATTGCCCTAACATCCGGAAGATTTGGGGGTGAATGAATCAACAAGAACGGGTTATCCAACCTTGTTTCAAATGTACAATTAAAATTAAGAAAATCTAATCCCAATATGCATGTATTGATCTTATAAACCCCCAACTTAACTGAGTTTAAGATCGGGTGGAGCACAAAGCTGAACATCGTATAAATGTCCCACGGCTACTGGGTGGAGCAGACCATACTAAGTTTTAAATTCGGTAATACAACTGCTTAGCCAACTAGTTTGTAACTTTTCTTCTGTATCACTCGATGTGGGCGCTCCCGTATTCAACATGAATGGCACACGAGTTTGACCTAACCTGAAGCCCAAACGCTGACTATCATGACCCCAGGCCATGGGCACAAACCTTTCACCAGACATGGTGCCAAAATGTGTCAAAAGAAAGAAAAATGACTTGTGCTCTGTTCACATAATAACTTACAATTTACCTATGGATACGATCCAATAGTACTTAAAGCTAATAAAATTTAATAGTAAAAAATGTTAAGGCACATACTAAAGCTGGAAGTATATGAACTCTCACCATCAGTTTGGTAAGTTCAGACTGAAAATGAAGATACATCACTTGCCTCTTCCATATTTGCTGAATAAAGAGAAAGCAATTATAATACTTTTTATAGTGAAAGCCAGTATTATTATAATTTTGAGATGGCCAGTATTAATGTAATTGCAGACGGCACATGTAATTTTAATGGTAGGTAGAACATATAATTAATAAAACTAGTACAATAATTATAATGGGAAAAACTCCGTCCGGCATGATGGCGATGAAGCACTACCAGTATCATCCCGGGTATGTAAACTAATTACTAATATTTACAAATTAATATTTCTCATCCCCTTCTTAACTGCTTTCTACCATTTAAAAATTTCTCTCTCTCTCTCTCTCTCTCTCTCATTTTCAGGGCATAATCGATCACGTGAAATAAGTGCGCACTTCAGGTTGCTTCCTTTGTCGATTTCTGAGATACACATATTTCGAATGACATTAAACTCTTAGGCTCTTATGATCCACACTCTGGCGAAGAAACCAACGTAATATTTTTTGGAACATACTAAAGTTCTCCCTACCATTTGTAACCCGCTGCGTGCCCGCTGTTTTCAGCCCTATGGGTCGCCTCAGTGCCAGCCATTTTTTTTTTTTTTTCTTTTTGCTAAAATGATAGATTTTGATGTGGAAACAAATTTCACCATTAAAATGCTCACCGAGGCTCAGAAATGGGTTTTATTGAGTCCTGCATACTCGTATACAGGTATAGTCACTCTCTCATGCTCACCACGAAGGTGAGAAAAAACCATTTTCTATGTAAGATATACTCAGGAATTTATGCTGGGAAGGTATAGCAATTTTCAGTACACTTTTCTGATTACATATTACTTCAACATCTATCACAATTTGCATGTTTTTCACACTGTGAATGCATTATCTTACAATTACTTGAAGACAGGTACAACCTGACTTCATTACGTACAGTCCTGTCACTTACAAGAAGGTATTTACAACTTGACTTCACTATATAGTCCTTACAGTTACAAGAAAAATTTACAACTTACACTTACATGAAAATATTTACAAAATGCCATCACTATGTACAGCACTGGGTGAGGCACACAGGCAGAGTGAGGCAGAGCAAGCGCAAGGCGGGAAGCAAGTGAGTGTATGGCCTTGACAGCCTGAGGGATGGTAGAGGACCATTTACCATACATGCCTGCCAATTTTTACCAGCTAATCTTGAAAAATGCGGTCACAGTGAATTTTTTTATTTTAAACGATTTTAAAATAGCACTGGCACTGGCCACGGAATTATGTCAGACTGTTTTAAAAAGGCACTGGCACACACCGGGTTAGGAGAATTCAGATTATTTTTCCAGGTCAGTACTTAAACTTTCACCACAATGATGTAAATCTTTAGTTAATTTTGGCATTCTCCTGATAGTTTTCTTTTCAATAACAATGTCTACCAATGAGGGGGTTATTGAATGATATAGAAAGCCGGTGTGACGTCACATAACCACGACAACCGCTGTGCCTTCTCTAAGGAAGTATCCTACTTTGCGGGTTTTACAATATCGTTTCATGTTTCAGTTTTCAGAGAGGAAATCAGTATACAAGTGCGAAAACTACTATGTTCATATAAGAACCTTCTGTTACTCTAGTGGTATAATATTAGGTAGAGTTAAGGTTAGCATCAGTTTACAAGACTAGGGTGTCTCAAATGTTTTATGTTTAGCTTCAGACTTTGTCTTAACCCCTCCGCCCATGATGATGCATTTGTCGTCATATGGATGTTGCTGTGAGTATACTCAATGACACTTTTGTCATCACTAAAGCATAAAAACCTTCATCAGAGAAAAAGGTTTCTGCCGATCAGCATCATTGTTGGAGGCGTCATAGTTCCCGCACTTCTTGTCAAAAGTAATGACTTGGCAACCTTGGGGTCCAAGACGCACAGCAGCCTGGACAGGTTGATTAGTTCCACAGTAGCTGTCAATGGAGAAGGTAGCGCATGGTGTGGGATTTAAATTGTACATTATTTGCCTTCGTCCCAGGCACGCGTCATATTCCAACTATACCTATAGTGCTTGTGTTTGCTTTTTGGGCACTAATACGATTAGATATGGTGTTTGCAATAGGGAATTAGTTTTTGTGAATCATTCCTGGCCGTTATCAGCCATTAGCCCAAAGAAGACTTTGCTAGGCCTACCCTGTTTTTGGCATGTCCCAACAACTACACTCCCTCTACCCTGCACCCAATGTGAGTATTCAACCATTGAACAATAGTGACAGTGAATTAGGTGAATATAGTGTGCAATAGCTAGTGAGGAAGGACATGGTGAAACGTTTAGCACGGGGAGGCGGGAAACTGCCTAATGACACAGCGTTGTCTTGAATGGAATATTTGCCAAGGTGTTGATGAAGTCCTTGTTTTATGCTGATATATGGTGGATAGTGTTATTGTGCGATAGATAGGAGTATAGTGCAACGAGTGGACGTGATGAAATATTGGCTAGGGCAGGAGTCACGTACACCTTACAGCCACGGCATGCCGTTGTCAGGAGGGGATAAAATAGGGATTATAGGGATATTTGATTTTATCATATTGATATATTTATTCCGTATGCTTTCTTTGTGAAATAAAGCATGAGTGTTATAGTGATATGTTTATTGTATGCTAATGTGGATGAACGTAAACACTGCACCACGTACTCGTTGGAAAATATCGTCTGCGATACCTTAGTTATCACAGATGTGACATACAGAACATGTACTGTTGTGGTGAAATATACTGTATGTCTCATAAAATGATGGGTTTGATTATGTGTATTGTGAAATAAAATCGTAAATACTGCAACGTCTTCAAGTAAGGGAAACATCACGTGCTACACCTTAGCACACAGATAAGGGCCACGTACTTGTGCCTGTTGTGGTGTAATATACTGTGTATCTCATATATTGATAGATTTGTTTATGTTTTATGAGAAAGACAGTAAATGACTGACCCAACTGCTCGTAGGAAAGAGCGCGTCTCGTACATGTGAGTTAGCACAAAGGTAGCGACATGCAATGCAAGGTTAGGAATATGTGCATTTACATTTTATTGGTGAAATATACTGTATGTCTCATATGTTGATAGATTAGGCTATGTATTATGTTAAAATAACGTGAAGGACTGACCCACATGCTCGTAAGAAAGAGAACGTCTCGTACACCTGAGCTAGCACAAATGTAGCGAAATGCAACGTGCGATACATAACTGTAGATGGTGTGATATACTGTGTATCTTATACAGTGATATATTTTATGTGTTTATCTGAAAAGAAAGTGAAAGTGAACCACGTGATCGTCTGGAAATCATCGTCTGCTACACCTTACCACCCAGGTAGAGGCAATGTAATAGGGTACTTTCAAAGCTAGTATTCCGGTAGATGTCACCACCACTGGGACAAACACATCCCCGCACCGTTTAAAAAGCATATTTTTCTTTATTAAATATCTACACTATTGTGTGAAACTATGAATCATGGTAATGTCATATACCGTAATATAAATTATACAAATAGAACACGTATATATAAAGTAGCGTGAATTGTTTATATTTATCATAAACGGAAATTAAAATATCATTGATGGCATATGATGGCAATCCGCCATTTCAGTGGTCCTATATTATTTAATTTCTGCTACATTTAGTGCAAGTTAGGTTCTTAATACATGGTTTGTTCAGACTGTAAATTACGTCTTGTGGGTATTTTGACTCAGCGAGCGGCGTTCGTCCCCCGCCAGGCTTTCTGAGGGAGCCTCCAAATCAACTACAGTTAATGAAAAAGAACAGATAAGGTTAACACCGTGAAAATAATAATAATTTGTGTTTAGCCTCAATACGTTTTAAGTGAAATATAACGTGTGTGTGTGTGTATGTGTGTGTGTGTGTGTGTGTGTGTGTGTGTCTGTGTGTAATTTACCGGGTTGGTCATGATCACTTGATGGTCGTGATCGTCAGCTTTTACCCTCCCGGAAGGGAGCTGAGAGCTCATATAGTCCGATCTAAGGGCAAGGCTGTGACCTTCACACACGCACACACCCGTCCCCTTGCTCAAAGGGGACAGTAACCACCCACTTCGTCAGTGAAACTTTTCGCAGCCTGAGCGAGGCACGAACTCCCGTCTACCAGATTACAAGAGAGAACGCTACCACTGAGCCAGCGAGCGGTGTGTGTGTGTGCGTGTGTGTGTGTGTGTGTGTGTGTAATAATCACGATAATTTACTAGGTATATTAAAGGATGTCAACGTAAATATGTTCCCAGCCTGCTATTCAGTTAACTTCAGTATCAAGCTACCTTTTATTTTGTGTTCTGGCTATCATTAATAGCTTTTATTGGTCTTCGGAAGTACGTACCTGTAGGTAGGATTCTTAGAGTTCATTTAGATTAGTGGTTCCCAAAGTGGGCGTTGCTTTACTGGTTGAAGAACTTGAAGCTCTACAGGCATCATCATCCTATATATATATATATATATATATATATATATATATATATATATATATATATATATATATATATATATATATTCAACCGGTAAAGCAACTAACAATGCTGATTTAGCCACTGCACCATCCCCTAGTCAAGATTCAGATTTTATTTCTGTTGATGAAGCAGAAGTCACATTAGCACATACTGTTGCACTGAACCAAGATCAGAGAGATACAAAAGACAGTCCATCCACATCACAAACTCCAGCGACTCAAGCAGTTGATATATCTAAGTCCCCCTATGATAAATCCAGTCAACCAAAATTGCCAAGCTACCCAAGCAATCAGAATAATGGGAAATTTAGAAGTCCCTATATTGATATATTTTCTTGGTTAGAACAGCCTACTCGGTCTCACAAGATGCGTGTTACTGCTCTCCATGTAGGCACTTTGTTGGAGCATCTGTTCGTAAGGAGGAAGGATTAGGTAGGACACCGTTTATTGATGTTGGAACAAGGAAATGGAAAGATACCAGTACCCTTCTCAAACAGCATCAGGCAAGTGAAAGACACATTAATAGTATGATCGCTTGGTCAAATGTCAAGGATATTCAGTCAGGGTCCACTCATTCTGTAGCATCTTCTCTATCTTCAGCTAGGCTACAAGAAATTGAGGACAACAGGGAACATATAAAGTTATTTTAAAAGTCACTGCATTACTGGGAAGGCAAGGCCTGTCTTTTCGTGGACATAATGAGGGTGATGATACATTAAATTCAGGAAATTTTGTAGAAATTCTTCACCTAATTGCTGAATCAAATCCCTCTCTAAAACAAAAGTTATATCAACCAGATTGAGTTGATATCAGTTGTTGGAAGATATATCAAGGACACAATTTGTGCTGAAGCACAAGAAGCCAAGTACTTTTCAGTTATGGTTGATGAAAGGAAAGACTTGTAAAAAAAAGGAACAGATGGCTATTCTTGTGCTGTACTTTAGTGAGGGTATTGTGAAGGAACGTGTCATTGGAACCTATCACATGGAACAGGTTGATGCTGCAAGTTTAGCTGATTTTATATATAAGGAGATAGAACAATCTGGTTTAATTTGGTATAGGTGTGTAGCTCAGTGTTATGATGGTGCTAGTGTAATGAGTGGATGCTCTTGTGGGATTTAAGCAAGATTAAGGGATAACATTCCCCCAAGCAGTATACATACATTGCCACGCACACAGGCTGAATATAGTACTGGGCGACTGCTTAAAGAATACCTTTGACCTCTCTTCATTTTTTTCAATTATTAACACACTTTACACATTTATTAAACAGTAATACAGGGAACCAACTTTTCACAGAGGCACAGAAAGCAGAAGATCTTCAGGTTTTGACACTATAAAGACTTACTGTAACTAGATGATCTTACTACTATACTCTAGGTCAATATCAAAGGTTAAGTTTCGCTATGGAAGTTTGGTATCAGTGCTTCATACAGTTTCAGAGGGTTCTGATTCAGAAGCTGCGGTAGAAGCAAATGGACTGTACAAAAAGTTAGTCTTTCAGGTTCGTAATGGATCTACATATTACTGAACAAGTCCTTTGAGTTACCAATAGTTTGTCAGATCAGCTTCAAGGAAAGGAAGCCTTACTATCTGAAGCTTGTTCTCTCATACAGTCAACTATTAAGGAATTGCAGGTCTTGAGAAAGGACGAGGCTTTCTCTGATATTTTCGAGAAAGCTAAAGATTTTGCTTCAACATATGAGGCAGATACCAACTTGGAAAATTCAAATAAGCTGAGCAGACCTAAGCCTAAGAGAATTCAGAAGGTATCATCAGGATTAAAGAGCTTCTTAAATGATTCAGCTCTAGGGAGATATGAGGTGAATACTTATATTGCTCCAAAGGCTGAAATCAAAAGAACCTATTTTGATAGATTTCTCTCAGAGCTTGATATTCGCTTCACACAAAACATGCCCCTAATAGAAACAAAGAATGCACTTGATTGCAGTTCCAGAGACTTTCTAGAATATAAGAAGCTCTCTATTATAGTACAGTTTTACAAAAATTTATACATACATGAAATTCTTCTAGTTTCCCAAATATCTGTTGCAAAAAGACATTTTCTAAGTAAGAGTGACAAGCCAAAGAATCTGTTTTAATCATATGAACTCAAAGCATTCGATTGTGCGTTTTCAGAAATAGTGAAAATTATCAAAATTCTTATCATCCTTCCAGTAACTATTGCAGGCAGTGAACGACTTTTTTCAGTAATTAGCTTAGTCAAGACATCAATAAGAACCTCAATGAGAAATAATCGCCTAAGTGACTTGCTACTTATGGCCTCAGAAAATGAACTTGTTAAAAATCTTAACTTTAACACCCTGGTTGATAACTTTGCAAAGCAGAGATCACGGAGATATCTACTGCTGCAGTAGTTTATTCATTTTTCAGTGCAATAAATATACGTAGTTTAATTTTCAATTTTCTCTAATGAATTCTTAAATTCATATACTCTCCTTACGTGAGCCTCTTCCAAATTTAAAAACCAACATTTTATTTCTCCCACCTCTTAGTGTAGAGCTTACTTTTTCACATTACTTTATATGGTTCAGGGTATTTGGGGGGCAAATAAGCTAAAAGCTTTCCATTTTTAATTCAATTACAGTTTACAACTTTTCATTCTCAGTTTTATATTAATTATCTTTTCATCAGGCTGTAAGAATGAAGTCAGTTTAAGCTTTCACCAATACAATTATTTTAATTTCTGTTTGGTCTATTATCCAAGGTCATTAGCATATAATGAACTGATATGTACTTTACCATGCATTTTAAATTACACATTAAACTTCACACAGAAATACTGCCAATGCTAGAATATCCATTAGTGTGTCTTTCAGGAAGTAATTGGTTTAACAAATAATTATATACACACTATATATTTGTTTATTGCTTTAATTCTCTAAACACAGCTTTGCATGTGGCTTCAAAATGCTCGCTCGCCACCCCTCCCATGAGGGGAGGTGGGAGTAGGGGGGCTCCTAAATAGCTTATGCCCCCCCCCCCCCAGGAAAATTGAAATGACGCCTCTGTAGCCTACTGTAATTGCTTTGGAGGGTCTGAGGGGGCAACACCACGGCCTTCTCAAACCGTGGCAACACGGGTCTTGTGGTGTGCATGGGTGAAGGGAGTTGCAAAATGTTGAGTCCCAGTATTTACACAACATTAAATTTCTGCCCACACAGAGACTGAATGAGTCAAAATACCCACTAGACGTAATTTACAGTCTGAACAAACAAATTATTAAGAACTTTTACTTGCAGTAAATGTAGCAGAAATCAAATAATATGGGACCACTGAAATGGCGGTTGCCATCACATGCCATCAATGATATTTTAAATCCGTTTATGATAAATATAAACAATTCACGCTATGTTATATATACGTGTTCTATTTGTATTATTTATATTACGGTATACGACATTACTATGATTCACAGTTTCACACAACAGTGTAGATATTTAACAAAGAAAAATATGCTTTTTAAACAGCGCGGGGATGTGTTTGTACCAATGGTGGTGACATCTACCAGAATACTAGGCTTTTCAGAAGCACCCCATTGACCTACGGAAGACGTGCATTTACATTTTATTGGTAAAAAATACTGTGTATCACATATATTTGGCTATGTATTATCTGAAAATAACGTGAAAGACTGACCCACGTTCTCGTAAGAAAGAGAACATCTCGTACACCAGAGCTAGCACAAAGGTAGTGAAATGCAACGCGAGGTTATGAACACGTGCATTTAGATTGGAGCCTTTCATACGAGGCCACTGCAGTTGCACCAGCTCCCGGTGGTGGCTTGCTCACGCAACTACTGTCCGCCACTGGTGGTTACTGCCACTGGCAGTAAAGCATTTTTTCAAATCGGAGCTTTCATATGGCTACACTAGTTGCCGGACCCTTCACACTGGGCCACCAGTGGTGGCCACCGGTGGCCTCATGTGAAAGAGGCCTAACAGATACCATACCTACGGTAGTATGGCTGCACCTGCCTGGGATAACTTCACTGGCCACGGGTATGCACAAGTTAGCACCACAGCAACGATTAGTGCTTTTGTTCCATCTGGAAGCTACAAAAAAACGAAAACATGAAGAAAAAGTCTGTAAATGAACTGGTTAAGGGAAATTTGGAAAACAATGAAGAAAATCAACCCAAAGTGAATACATCGGGGAAAGAAAAAAATTAGAGAAGCAAACATGTAGAAAGGAGGAAGTAAATGAAGTTAAGAAAGGAAGGTGGAGCAAAGAAATTCCTGGAAGAAAGTGGGAGGAAAAAGTTTGGAGAGACCGGGAGGAATCAATGAGAAGTTTAAAAGATAAAAGAAGAGAAAGGTTGCCTTAGAGGAGAAAGAACGAAGGCTTACGGAAAGAAAAAGAAAAAGAAATGTGCGATTTTGTGGAATGGAAGAAAGATAAATGACAAAAAAAATGTGTGCCATAATGCGCTGAGGGATAATGAAGGTTAGAGGGGAGAGGATATTGAAGTCAGAGATAGATACTGCAGCACTGAAGAGAGGGAAATTGATGACGTTGCACGGGGAAGAAGGAGAGGGGCGGGGAAATCAAAGTTACAGAGAAAAAAACGAACGTAAATAATACTACACAGGGAAGGGAAGGGATAATACAAGATGATTCGCAATGAAGCAAGGCCAGTAAGTATTGTTGCACGGTCAAGGAAGGGGAAAATACTTACTGCTGAACAAGAGAAAGTAACACACATAATGGTTCACGGCAAAAATAACACGGAAAAAAGGAAAGGGAACATTAATGGATAACGCCGCACCAAGAATGAGCAAGACTGAAAACGTGGCACTGAGAACAGGTAAAATAAATAGTGCTGCAAGAAAGGAAAGAGAAACAGTAGATATCGTCTAGAAAAAGCAGAAGCTTTCCAAACGATAACTTGTAGTCAGTTTAAGGGGTTAAGTACATCATACACTAATCCCCTCTCACATACAGATCTCTCGTAACCTGAATAATATCGACTGGAGAAGACGGAAATGACAATGTAAAACAAGGACACAGAGTACAACAGTCACGCCCACCAATTGATCTGCCAGCCGAAAATGTGATTTTGCCCTGTGACCTTGACCCTTGACTGCCTCATATTTTTGTTTTTTCTTAATTCGTGCCTGACCCTTGCAGTTTCCACTACGTTTGACCTAAATCAGATTACTGCTGTTTGAGCAGATATTGTCTTATGACTTTTATTTCTTACCGTTCCCTGTGACACTGACCTTTGACTGTACTTAAAATCGATTGCTTTTATTCTTGCAGTCACCTTAACTCGATCACGAAGTTTGATATAAATCAAGTAAAAACCAGTTAAGTTTGACGGGCCATGTGACGTATTATTCTAAAAAGCAGGAGGTCAACCTTGTGGCTGATCTTAACCCTCCCACATAGTGTGGCGCAAATCAGGTCTAAACTGTAACTATTATTTGTTTTATACACAGACCAGATACAGGGGTCGAACTTTGACCTTATCCTCTGACCATGACCTTTGACTGATTATGCAAACTGACCCCATCGTTCCAGCATGACCCTGGACCATTCTATCATGTTTGGTCTCAACCGGATACAAACTACTTGGCTTAATCGTGCAAGATTAAGATTTGTCCTTGTCCTCTTATCCTGGCCTTTAGGTTATTGGTTAAAATTAGATAAAAATTGTTTAATTACGAGCATTTTGTTCACACACACACACACACACACACACACACACACACACACACACACACACACACACACACACACACACACGCACGCGCGCATGGTAAAACAGAGAGAGAGAGAGAGAGAGAGAGACAGACAGACAGACAGACAAACAGACAGAGACAGAGACGCCGAGAAAAGTGCAACACCAGCCCTAGCTCATCGAACGTGGGTGTATCGATAACATCATTCTAGTGAACAGTAAGAACCAGTAAGTAGGGACAAATCTGCTGCTACCAAGGAGGAAGAAAATGACAGAGTAGTAAGTCACGAGATTTATTGGAATTAAGAATTGGAAGAGACGCTGCCATCAGTAAGAGAAACTGAGGGCTTTCCCAGAAGGACTGAGGTAATGAAACTCCCTAAGGTAATGACACTACATTCACTCTCTCTCTCTCTCTCTCTCTCTCTCTCTCGTTTACTGTCTTGTTTATGACACTCTCCGCGTATAGATGGGAAGGGAATATATACTGTTGAAACAGGAGACAGGGAAGGAAATATATTTTAGGAGTGTCAGCGGATGTTCTGACCTATTTTTTCTTTTTCACGAGAGAGAGAGAGAGAGAGAGAGAGAGAGAGAGAGAGAGAGAGAGAACCAAGGATCCTAATTCTGTAGTTACTAGTACAGAGAGAGAGAGAGAGAGAGAGAGAGAGAGAGACAGAGAGAGATTACCAAGGATCCTATTTCTATAGTTACTAGTACTCTGTGTGTTTTTAGGGTTCACATACGATTATGTGTAATTGGAAACAGAATATGGAACATTATATGACCAGACGACTTTGGAGAAATAAAGAATCACTTACCCATGCCTGTTACCATCAGTAATTTGTGTCAGTAAATTATGTGATCAGACCTTGCCATTGTTACAGTTATTTGTGAATGTTAATATCAAAATGGTTACTCGCTATAGGAATGTTTATGTCTGTAATGATAAACAAGAACTTAGTGCAATTACTATTGTTCACATTAAAAACAATCTATTGAACTGGTAGACGGTGGACGTCCCTTCCATGAACCTTTTCATTACTAGTGATTCCTTCCAAAATAAGTCAGATCTCCTGACTGTGGCAAGAATGTACCGGAATACATCGTGAGGCTGAACAGGTGAAAAAAAAAAAAAATGAAAAACACTCGAAGCTGAAGAAAGAGTACCACAGCACACACCTGTCTAGTTATGATAAGCATGTTTAAATATCTAATAATAAGTGCTCACAGAATGCAACATCCGCATACCTAAAACTGGTCTAAAGGCCAAACGTCTGACATTGCTTTGTTAATTTGACATTACAGCGGTCATTCACGAAGTCGAATTACGTTATTCTTGCCTGATTTTCAACCCTTTCTTTAAGCTCGGTTCAAATTGAATCAAAATATTATAGATGACCTTGTCTTATGACCTTGGCCTTTGACATATTGTTCTCAGTATGATATCGCTTCGTCCTTGGCTGACTTTCAGTCCTTCCACTGATGATGGCGCAAATCTATTCAAAGCTGTTTGAGTTATATGGTCGTATACTTAGAAAAAAAATCTGGGTACATGGAGTCGCACCCGACACTAGACGATATGTTTAGACAAAATGTCGAACCCACAGTTATGGGGCGCCATATCTGCGCCATCTTAGAATGTCAGAATTACTGGAAAAAATGTTCAGCTCATGAAGATGTCTTCACATTCATTTTCAAATACAGATAACATAAAGATACACTACAATACCACTCTTCTTGTACCATCATGTTTGCCAAAATCACCCCATTCATTTTGATACGCAATCACATAATCGTGTTAACAGTTAATATTTCGGCGAGTACGGTAAGTCAGAAACTCCTTCAATGTTGGTTTCGTTTCCAAAAGACTTTCTTAACAGTTCCCCCAAAGGCTACTGAGCGTATATTCAAATGTATTATTAATTTTCTGATTAACCAAAATTAATAATGTACTATAAATGTCCTTAGACCACCTAGTCTTTTGTTTGATATTAATATTGACAGATTCAGTGAAAGTCTTTACCGCTTAAGGCCAATGATGATATCATAATTAATTCTCACTACCATCAAACGAATTTACTAAACCATGAGATGCACCATTCTTACTGAAGTTAATAACGAAGGCTACAGCTAACACAACTACTTCGAAAGCTCTTTCCTAAGATGAACAAAATCCTCTGGGGAAAGCAAGAATTTAATACAAAAGAAAACATCTTGTAGAGAGGATCAATATATAGACAGTTAATGCAGTCCTTCGCATTGTTAGGTGTTCCCACAGCTGAACTGATGTTTGGAGTAATTATGGTGCTCATTAGGCCTACATATGCTAATATTAAAACCATTTATTAAAATTTCCTTAAAACATAACTAACATGTATGGCTAATGCCTCCATTAATGAGAAAGAATGCATATTTCGAATGAACCCCGTGGAAAAAGTGAAGAAATTATGAATTAAAGTTATTTCAAAATATATTATAAGGTGCTTTAATCATAAGACAAAATAATACCCGAATTCTGCCATTTTTTATTCTTGGAACACATAATAAAGCACAAATTACAAAGAAACACATAGATATACATGACCTGAAGAAGAATTAACACTTCACCGATGCTAACCTGTAGATGCAGGCAGGACCAATTTGAGCCCACGACGTTGATTTTCTCAGATAATTTTGCTTCTTTTTTCAGCTAGACTCTTTCCTTCTGTGACTTCAGTATTATTGCATGTAGCATTATCTTGCAATGTATCAAGTTTTTTACTATATTTGACGGATACACGATGTTTAGGCAATACATTTCTTCATGACAGGGATCAAATTGACCCCAGCGCTTTTATCCATATATTCTCATCGTAACCATGTTAAACTGCTTTGATAATTAGTGCAAGTGTATATCCAAGTCCAATTCTTGCACCTATTCACGCCCACACACTACGTGAACACATACACACATGCATACATTCAAACATATACATACCAATAATGTACTTATGTGCATACATACACAAACATACACAAACTGTTGGCGTGTGTGTGTGTGAACGCGAGAAGCTGTAGTGTCCATGTGTGGGCTGAGGTGTCGTGCCGTCATCTGTAAAGTAAAATGTCATCATTTGCAAGACAAGGTGTCGTATGCGTGTGTGAGCATACGCAGTGTGACTCGTCTTGCATGGCAGAGTTACATGGTGGCATGAAGGGTTGCAGTCCGCGAATAGAATTCGATGAGAGCTGGTGTGTGGTGCCATATACAGAATTCTCCAGTGTGGCAAAGTTCCTACTCAAATAGGCGTTGCTTTTTTATATAACTATGGCTTGGCAAAGAATAACAACCAGTGCTGAAATGTGAAGTATCATACACGCTTCTCTACATCAGAAGACATCAGTTACAAAGAATTTGTTGTTCCTGAAGAAACTACTAGTGAAGAATCAGAAGAACCATGAGATGAAAACACAGCGGCAGCATCCACCAGTTCTGCCCCAGTAAGTGTCTTGACTATTCCTTCGGGTGAAAATGAAGAATGGCTATTACCCAGTCTGCTTGGCAATGACGACAGTAGCTGATTATAATTCGGGAAAGAATTGGAATCGCTGGTATACTGCTCAGATGATCACCGAAAACCCATCATCAGCATTTGATCTCTTTTTTAATATTATGATGTATGAAATTATACTCACTGAAACAAACTGTGAAGAGAAACAAGTGAAAGCAGGTTAATGGAATCATATCTCAAAATGTGAAATGAGGGCGTATACTGGGATATGTATACTGAAAGGTGGACTCTGTGGGACTCATCTACTGTCACACCAATATTCTCGTAGACAATGTCAGTGAATCACTGACGAAATTCTCCGCCACCTGCGATTCGACAACACTGCTACCCGAAACAGCCGACTACTCCAAGACAAATTAGCGCCTGTGCGTCTTCTTCCAGATGGGTTTACGCATAATTCTCAATTATGCTATCAATACACTAAATGTGTCACTGTGGATGAGCAGCTGTACCCCTTCAGAGGTCACTGCAGATACATACAGTACATGCTTTCCAAACTGGCCAAATATGGAATAAAATTTTGGATTTTTGTTGAAGCAAAAAAATATCACGTATCCAACATTATGATACACACTGAATGTGAAGACGAAAGAACACGAGCTGGGGACACACGTTGTGATGAAGTTGTTGAAAACTATACATAACTCAGGAAGAAAAATTACTACCAACAATTTTTTCACCAGCATCAAATTGGCCAGAGAATTGTTTGCAAAGTCCCTGTCCTTGGTGGGGACAATACGTCAAAACTGACGAGAAGTTCCAAAAGCTGCACAATGCAAAACAGCGTGAACTGCACAGCAGTCCGTTCGTATACACCATAGATCAGATACAACTTTTATCCTATAAGGCGAAATGGAACAAAAATTTATTTGTGTTGTCAACTCAGCACGTCTCCAGACGTGGTGAACGAACCAAAGAAGAAACCCGAAGTTTTGCTTGATCTTGCCTGCTACAATGCATACAAAGAAGTTTTCCCATCGTGCAAGTAGAAAAAAAAATTAGGTACGTTGTATGCAGTAGTCCCTCAGTTATCAGATGTAATACACCCAAAGGCATGTCCAGGTAGTGGCAATGTCCGGATAATGAAGAATATCCCCCCTACTATACTCAGACCCTACCTATACCAAATCTATTTGTACAGTACCTCTGCATACTTTGGCAGTGTTTTTCGGTCATTCAAGAATATTTAGACATCATAACACACATAGGAATATCAGAAGTAATGCTAAACACCAAGAAAACCATGCAAAAAAACACTGAAACCAAAAAAATACACTCACCTTATGCACTACAGTGTGTACAGTACCCCTCCTAATTTTGGCACTGTTTTTAGGTCAATCTGCCATATTTAGACATGAAAACACATACAGGAATACCCAAAGTAATGTTAAACACCAAGAAAACCATGAAAAAAAAAAACTGACAACTGAAAAACTTTACCCATAGACTACTGCATGCACAGTACCCCTCCTAATTTTGGGACTGTTTTCAGGTCAGTCTGCTATATTTAGACATGAAAACACACATAGGAATATCCAAAGTAATGCTAAACACCAAGAAAACCACAACAAAAGACACACTGAAAACCAAAAAACACTTTACACTACTTTATGTACAGTCTATCTATCTATCTATTGCCAGATGCCTCAATCCCGTTTGGGGTGGCCACAAACAAATCGCCTCCAAGTCGCCCTGTCCCCCGCCATTTCACTGCCCTGCTCCCAACTCACACCCCCCTCTCTCATATACCTCTCCACCCCATCCCTCCGTCTCATCCTCGGCCTTCCCCTCCCTCTTCCCCCCTCCACCTCACTCACATACACTCTCTTCGTCAGTCTTTGACCCTCCATCCACTCCACATGGCCAAACCACCTCAGTGTGTTCCTCATAACGCTTCCTGTCACATCCACATCAACACCACAACGTTCCTTTATATCCTCATTCGTCAGCCTGTCTCTCCATGTGACTCCAAAGGCTCCTCTTAAATAACTCATTACAGTACCTGTCCTAATTTTGGCACTGTTTTCAGGTCAATCTGGCATATTTAGACATCAGAACACACATAAGAACATCCAGAGTAATGCAAAACATCAAGAACACCATGAAAAAGACACTGAAACCCCCCCTCCAAAAAAAAAAAAAAACTAACTATACTGTATATAAGGTATCCCTCCTGATTTTGGCACTGTCTTCAGGTCAGTCTGCCATATTTAGACATCAAAACACACATTGCATTATCCATATTAATGCCAGTCACCAAGGAAACAATATATAAACAACAGACATCCCCAAGAAACCTCATGACGGAAAATCAGTTACCTGACACCAGTGATGGGTGCTCCCGGGCCACAAATATAATTCCATGGCCAAATATGCCACCGGAAATTAGATAAATTGGTACAAATGGTATACCACCATCTTTCCTTGTGTTTATGCTATAAGATAAGCTCATAAAAACACAGAAAACTGATGAGTAAAAGTAGAGAAATGCAGTGAGAATAAAGTGTTCACAAGCAACGTTGGGTCTGGTTAGTACTTGGATGGGTGACCACCTGGGAACACCAGATGCTGTTGGCATCCCTACATATCAAGTGGGGTTGGTGGAGGATTAGTGCCCCTCCTTGTAAAACAATTAACTCTAGCCCTTGGCCACCCCGTTTGGGATACATGGCGTCTGGCAATGAATGAATGAATGAATGAGTAAAACTTACCTTCATACAACTTCCCACCATCCTAGTGCAAAATTTTGCCAGCACCTTCCAAGAGTTAAGCACATGACTAGATGGAGAATTTCAAGAGCTTTCTCATGGTCACTTCCGAATTTCGATACGACCAATAGTATTTGAATAAATCACAAAAACTTTTAAAACTCATGAGTCAGTGCTATCAGCACGAAGGAGGGGAGGGACTGAGGGAGTGAGGGGGGAAGCGGGAGGGTATGGAGGAGGGACCAGAGGGGGGCAGAAGCAAGTCTGTGGCCAGGATTTTTACCCTTCTGTAACGAGGAGGACAGGTGCTTTTATCGTACATTTACTCTTGGCTTGGAGTCTGTTAGACACATTGTGGTTATTTAGAAATGCAACTCCTGGTGATCGGGCAACTTTGGACATTCGGTAGAAAGACGGATGGCTGCTGTCACTGTACATGTACTCGTGGCCTGTGATCTGTGTTTGATGTGTGGTGGCAGTTGGAAACGACTTATCCTGGTGGCCACGTGACTCTGGACTTTCAGTGGGGATGTGTACGGACATTTTGACACTGCTTGTGGGTTACAGTCGTATTACTCAGGTGCTCGTTGGGAGTTATCGGACCAGCGCACGACTTTGACCATTCAGTACAGGGATAGATGGACATTTTAGTTCTGGTTGTGGGTTACGGCCTATTTCCCACTCACGGCTCGAGCCCAGTGGCCACGATACCGAATGTGCCTGGCCGAAGTTCTCAGGGACTTTTATGTCCAGATAATAGCAAGATAATTCAGACAATGGTTTAATAGAGCCAAGGTCCAGTATCTGGGTAAGGATCCAGATACCACACATCCAGATAAATGAGTGATTACTGTAATTCTTGCTGAAGTAGAAGCGGACGTGAGTGAATCATATTGTTCCAAGGACGCAACAACCGGAGGCCTCAAGCAGTCAGGATCCAACCGAAACTGACAGAAAACGATCCAGATGTGTGCTCTATCCACGAATCAACAACAAGAAAAGCAGCCAGAAGTGTGCAATGTGCAGCAGATTCATATGATGTGAACACAGAGAAACAAGATGCACTTAGTGCTAGAGTTTTGTGTTGATGAATGCTGGAGTGGTGTGTTTGAATTCTGTAATTTCAAATAAACAATTTGTATTGTATAAATTACTTATACAGTGATTCTATCTATCTATCTATTGCCAGACGCCTCAATCCCGTTTGGGGTGGCCACAAACAAATCGCCTCCAAGTCGCCCTGTCCCCCACCATTTCACTGCCCTGCTCCCAACTCACACCCCTCTCTCTCATATACCTCTCCACCCCATCCCTCCATCTCATCCTCGGCCTCCCCCTCCCTCTTCCCCCCTCCACCTCACTCACATACACTCTCTTCGTCAGTCTTTCGCCCTCCATCCTCTCCACATGGCCAAACCACCTCAGTGTGTTCCTCCTAACGCTTCCTATCACATCCACATCCACACCACAACGCTCCTTTATATCCTCATTCGTCAGCCTGTCTCTCCACGTGACTCCACAGGCTCCTCTTAAATAACTCATTTCCACTGCTCTCACTCTTGCCTTGTGTCCTTCCAACAATGTCCAAACTTCACTTCCGTACGTTAGAGTTGGTATCACAATACTGTCATGTAGTAACTTTTTCACTTCCATACTCACTTCCCTGTTTCTTATCACTGCTTTCAAGGAACCAGCAACCTTTCTTCCCTGCTGTACCCTAAATTGCAAATAATTTCCGGTTATATTGAAGATAACACCTGAGAAAAATCAACCACTGTATATCAGCCAAATATCAGTAAAATATCACCCGGGGTCAATTTGACCCCAGTCATCCAAGAGTGAGTAGTGAAATTTCCATGCATTAACAGGTTAAACAGAAGAAAGGCCTTGCTTATCATTTGAATGGAATAATAATATGGTGATGAAGCATATACCTGGAAGAGCTAAATATCAAAGACTTCAGCAACTTCAAAATTGTGTATTGAAGATGATGAAAGTGATGAGATGTATTATATAGCTGAAAGTGTTCTAGAAATCAACTGCCTGAATTTGATGATGACGACGACGACGGTAACGATGATGATGATAATGATGGCAAGATTGATCTATATAAGGATGATATTAATGATGATAAAATGTGGGCCATTACTTAGGGAAAGGCGCCTGTCTCACACTTGGAGAATTTAGTTTTTCATAAAAGTAAACAATCGCATCCTAAATTTGAGAGGAATGAGTAATTTCACCTCCATGCACTGATGATGGTGATGATAGTGATACTGATAATTACGGTGATGATGTAAAAGATAATGATGACAGTGATGACAATGAACAATGATACAGATGATTAAGATGAAATAATAATGGTGGTGGTGGTGGTGATGATGATGATAACGGAGAGGAGGAGGATGTGTTGATGATTAGCAGACGAAAAAGGGCACCTAATACTCACCTGAGTTTCTTTGCTTACTGCCACAGAGGGGGACACCAGTATTTTCACCTGCATACACAAAATATGGTCATGATCATTATCATGATACAAGGCAATGATGGAGATAATTATCACATGCTTGAAGGGAACAACGATGAGAGAGGTAATGATGATGAGTATGATAATAGTGATATTAATGATGACGATGATGATGATGATGATGATGTACTGTAAGAACTTGCTAAGTAATAACACATAATGACTAACCTGCAGAATGGTAGTTTTCCACATATTACCATTCTCATCCTGATGCGGAGGGTCTTGAACACACTCTGTTTGTAAGGCCCCAGGGTGAGTCAGCACTCCACCTGCAGGCTGCCCCCCGCCCTGGCCACTTGGAGAAGAATAACAACACCAGGCAATAGTAGTAATAGTACTTGCAAACCCAGGCTAATTTACACGTGAATCCAGTGGACTGCAAGCTCAAGTTGCCTTTTTCCTGCATTACACCAACCCACACTCGAGGGTTAAGTAGATAGTTCAGAGACATTTGCATAACCAGGCAGGCGAGTTACCTAACCACATCAGCGCCACAGCGTGAAGGCATCTCTCACCAGCCTACAAAGAGGTCGAGCAATATGGAACAAAGACCCTTATTCTTCTCAGCTCAGAAAGTTTTCTATACTTGCTTTACTTTAACCTGGCCCAGATTTTCGTCCTTTTGCAGTATATTTCACACAGCTCAATGATAGAATAAGATAATGTTGTGGCTGTACATCCTTTCTGTTATGCAGCGTAGTCTGGGCTCCGACTTCTCGGGTTCAGGTACGGTGCAGCCTTGGGTTCTTTGTTCTCAACCGGGTCAGAGTACACAGACAAGGAAGGGAAGCCCAAACAATGACTGGTAAAAGACACATGTAAATATTAACAATAATAAATTACACACTACAGTCCGTTACCAAACCTAAATGACAAAATATTAATATGACACAGAAGAATGCACTTTACACTAAATATCTCCACCTAGTTCATATAGAGTTTTGACCAACATACACAGAGATATGTCTCTACTTGTACAGAATAATTCCACACGACAATACTCATATATCTCATACAATATACCAGGGGTGTCCTGTTCCCATATGTATAACACTCCCTATATAGTCCACATGCTGAACTTTTTCAGTGTCTCAGTTACACAGAGAGTAGGCCAGCATGCTCTCCAGTACAAATTTCTCTAACTATCTACACCAGACTACATGCACAGTACACACTACACTTCCTATTCAAAATTCAACTTTATAAAATGGCGTCTCATTACCAAGCCTCGGAGTCCCCAGGGAGGGGGGACCATAAATGCCCCCACCATCCGCCCCTCTCCCGGTGACGACTCGAGGTGCCTGGAACCACTGTCTGACTCTCTTCTTCTTCATTTCTGCAACATTCGTGGCCTTTCCTCTAACTTTCGCTCTGTTGAGCACCACCTCTCCTCCTTTAAACTTCACCTTCTTTTTCTAACTGAGACTCAGCTGTCTGAGGCAACTGACAGCAAACCCTTTTCTGTATCCTCCTACTTTCTCTATACTCATTTCAAAGCCAAAGGTGGCTGTTGTGTATATATACGCAACGACTTATCTTGCTCTCGTGTTCCTGAACTCGATTCTTCTGAATTCTCTACACTCTGGCTTCGGCTTTCCTGTCATTCTCTGACTAAATATATCTGTGCTGTTTACTTATCCCCTAATTCTACAATCAAAAATTCTTCGACTATCTTACTTCTACGATAGAACACATTCTATCCATTTCTCCTTTCTCTGAAATCTCCATTCTAGGAGATTTCAATGTTCACCACCACCTTTGGCTCTCCTCTCCTTTCATGGATCCACCTGGTGAACAAGCCTACATCTTTTCTATCCTTAATGACCTAGAGCAGCTTGTACAGCACCCTAACCGTATCCCTGACCGCCTTGGAGAGAGCTCCAACATACTTGATCTCTTCCTCACAACTAATCCTTCTGCTTACTCTGTTAATCTTTTCTCTCCGTTGGGCTTCTCCGATCACAACCTTATTACCTTAACCTGTCCGATCACTCCGGTACGGCCTGTGGACCCTCCAGGGAAACGTCGTCTGTGGCATTTTGGAGCCGCAGACTGGGAGGCTCTCAGGCAGTACTTCTTTGATTTTCCCTGGAATGATTATTGCTTCCATGGCCATGAGCCATCTGAGTGTGCCTTGCATATTACAGAGGTTATTCTCTCGGGCATGGAAGCATACATTCCTTTCTCATATCCTTTGACTAACGCAAGAAAGCCTTGGTTTAATCACACTTGTTCTAATGCTGTCCGCAACAAGGAGAGGGCCTACAAAAGGTACCGGAGCCAACCCACCCCTGAATCACATCATCTTTACGTTTCTGCCCGGAATCGTGCTAAGTCTGTTCTTCGCTCTACTAAAAATAATTTCATCCATACTAAATGCTGTCAACTCTCCAACTCGAATTCTTCCCGCTCCTTCTGGCACCTTGCCAAAAATCTTTCTAACAACTTTACCTCATCATCCTTGCCTCCTCTTTTCTACTCTGATGGTTCTGTAGCTATTTCTTCTACTGATAAAGCAGATCTCTTCGCACAGACTTTCTCCTCCAGTTCCACCTTAGACGAATTCGGTGCTGTTCGTCCATCATTTCCCTGTGACTTCCTCATAGCTGACATTAAAGTTTCTTCAGTTGATGTATTTTCTGCCATCACTGGCCTCAGTACTAACAAGGCATATGGGCCTGATGGGGTCCCTCCTGTTGTTCTCAAGAACTGTGCTTCTGTACTTACACCCTGCCTAGGGAAACTCTTTCTCCTTTGTCTGTCAACTTGTACCTTTCCTTCTTTACTGGAAGTTTGCTCTCATTCAGCCAGTCCCAAAGAAGGGTGACCACTCCCAACCCTACAAATATCGTCCAATTGCTTTAACGTCCTGTATTTCAAAAGTTTTCGAGTCAATTCTCAACAGAAAAATTTTAAGGCATCTTTCCTGTCACAACCTCCTTTCCGATCGTCAGTACGGGTTCCGTCAGGGACGCTCCACTGGCGATCTTCTCACCTACCTTTGAGACTCCTGGTCATCCTCCTTTCGGGACTTTGGCTTTCGATCAAGTCTGGCATAAATCTTTAATTTCCAAACTGCCCTCCTACGGTTTCTATCCTTCTATCTGTGCCTTCATTGCTAGCTTCCTTTCTGGTCGTTCTATAGCCGCCGTTGTAGACGGCCATCGTTCTTCTCCTAGATCTACCAACAGTGGTGTTCCTCAGGACTCTGACCTATCACCAACTCTCTTCCTTTTATTCATCAATGATCTTCTACGCTGTACATCTAACCCTATCCACTCATACGCTGATGACTCCACCCTTCACCTTTCCATTCGGTTCCCGCAACGCCCATCTCAACAGTTACTTCAAGAAACAAGGGATGAGGCTATGGCACACCTAATGTCTGACTTGGCTCGTATCTCTGACTGGGGTAAAAATAATATGGTTGTTTTTAATGCATCTGAGACTCGGTTCTTACACCTATTAACCCGACAAAATCTTCCACAGTTGTACCCACTAATGTTTAATAATATTCAGCTTAATCCTGCATCATCCTTGAACATGCTTGGGGTTTCATTTACTCGGGACTTATCTTGGAAAGATTATATTACATCTCTTGTAAAATCTGCTTCCAAGAGATTGGGTGTGCTAAGCTGACTCCGCTCTTTCTTTACCCCTGCACAATTGTTGACTCTATACAGGGGTTTTATCCGCCCCTGTGTGGAGTACAACTCTCATGTGTGGGGAGGCTCCCCACATACAGCTCTTCTCAATAGGATGGAGTCAATGGCTTTTCGTCTCATTAACTCTCCTCCTCTTACTGACTCCCTTCAACCTCTGTCTCTTCGCCGTACTGTTGCATCTTTATCTCTTTTCTATTGCTACTTTAATGGTCACTGCTCCTCTGAACTGTCTGCTTGCATTCCTCCACCTCTACGACGGGTGCATAGCACCCGTCTGGCAGCAAACTCTAATCCCTTTTCTTTCCAACTCTCTAATGCAAGAGTTAACCGTTACTCCCAGTCTTTCATTTATGCAACAGGTCAACTCTGGAACTGTCTCCCTCTGTCTGTATTTTTTGCTGCCTATGATCTCCAATCTTTCAAACGCAGTGTGTCCAGGCATCTCAAAATTATCGGATCTTGAATTTGGCTCTCTATTGTATTTTGTTTTTCTCTTGGAGGGAACTGTTACTGCGGGCTCATGGCCTTTGGTTCCTTCTTCTTCGCATAAAAAAAAAACATCAATACACACAATGCATGAAAGGGACGGAAGTATATTCTTATTACGGTACGCACTTGCGTGACATAGACGGCACCGTATGCAAGTTATGACACATCTGCATGACATGGACGAGATCTATAGTACCTTATGCTTCGCTGCATGATATGGGACGGAAGAATATAGCACCTATTACCTACTTGCGTGACGACGACGGAGGGGACTATTGTTACACAGTAACTTTATGTAGGGCCGGTCACAGAGAGTACACCCTGAGTGTATGTATACAGTGTGTATGGAATAGGACTAACAAGGGCAGGGGGGACATACAGCGATTACAGGGGCAGGGGCACGACACTGATACTTGGAGGGAGTCCATCGTGTATTGCTGGGGGAGGTCACAGTGGGGAATGGCCTGGGCCTCTTGCCTTGTACCAAAGATAGCAGTCAATGTGTGTTTCCCCTGGAGTAGCTATTTCACTCGTGCAAACAAGAGGGGGCGGTAGCACTAGGGACACTGGGGAGGGTCTGTTTCACTTTGGATTGCACCGTTATATTACCAGGGGACAAAACAACAACCTTAGAGTCTTTCTACTCATGGGTACAGGCAGAGAGGGGATGCTAGGGCGTGCAGGGGAGGAGGCCCCTATACTGATAGCCGCAGGTGGCAGCCGGGCATAGGGGGCGGGCCGTCAGGAATGTATTTGCAATGTAGGTCATCGTCGGGATCGCCACATGTTCTACGGGAGCTGATGGGCAGAGTGGTGGGCAGCCCTTTCTCTGTAGGGGCCCTGGGTGAAGTGGGGCCCTCGGGACTGGGGCTGAATAGAGCCAGGAGGCGCTCAGCACAGCACCAGCCCGTTGTCTTGATCAGAGTCCTGGGGGCAGACTTGGCTAGGCCCGGGTCGAGGGTTGACTGCGGGTTGGGCAGCGCCCTTGAGGGGTCGTGGTCCCATCTGGCAGGGGCAGCCATCAGGGGCTGGCTGTGGCCACTTACACCGGGAGAGGTCCTGCGGCTACGGTGGGCGGTGGAGATGTTCCATCTGCTCTGGGGATTGTGGCTTCACCTGGGGGAGGAGGCCGTCAGGGGTGGTCTGCGGCCTCTCTCACTGGGGGAGTCCGGTAGCGCCTATCGGTGATGAGGGTGGAGCTGCAGTGACAGGAGACCTGGTCTCGGGATCATCTCGCCCTGGCTGGTCTCTTGTGGGGTTCCTGTGGGGGAGCAGTTCCCACTCTCCAGGGGAGAGGGGTGGGGAGAGGGGTGCCTCGCTTCCCCACAGGAGGGGCGGGCTGAGCAAGGGGGGTCACCATCAGTAGGAACTCCGAGGGTTGCAGAAGGGGAGCGACTGGTGGTCTGCTCCCTGGCTTGGAAGGCCTGACAGTCCCTGCCAGAACTCTGGACCGAGGTGCAAGAAGGAGACCCGCTGGGTGCTCCTTTGGCCAGACAGGCTCAGTGGGCACTGCCTAAGTTCCTACTTGGGACAGGTGGAAGGAGGTCCAGGGTACACTCCTTCAGGTGCCGCCAAGCCTGGGGATGGAGGGAATGGGAGGCCTGGTGGGCTCTCCTGGCTACTGCCGCAGCTCCGGTGGAGTCTGTCCTTCTTCCATCAGGACTGGGGCACCTGTTCTGGGGACAACGGGAGGGGGAAGCCCGGTGGACTGTCCTGGCTAATGCCTCAGCTTTAGTGGAGTCTGTCCTCCTGCCGTTGTGGCTGGGGCAGCTTGGGAGACGACCGATGGTCTGTCCCGCATAGGTAGCTCCGGTGGAGTCTACCCCTGGGCCTGCCTCCCTCCTGGGGAGATCCAGTGAAGGTCGTCTGTGAGACGTGCTGACGTGCTGGCTCCTGAAGGTGGGTGGCAGAGGGTGGAGAACTGGTGGTCACTCCACCCACAGTAGATCCGGTGGATGCTATTGTGCTGCTGCTCCCCTGGGGTATAGCAAGACTGGAGGCTCCAGTGGAGTCCTCTCCTCTTGTGAAGGCCGATCCAGTGGATACATCCAAGGGCTTGCTCAGGACTTGAGGGTTGTAAGTCCCACCCCGATTTTGGTTAGTGCTTCCTCCACCGGAATGTAATGCACTGAGATCACGTACTGCCCGGCAGTCTGGCTGTAAGGGAGAGGGGCATCGGGTCACAAGGGAGATATGTCACTCCTGCTTGGAAGGCTTGGCAGGTGAAAGGGCCCCCCCATCATCTTCTTGTGGGATGGGGGTCACCTACCTGTATCCTCCTCCTGGGGTGGTGGTGTCTGACTCGCTCCGCTGAGCAGGTATTTCACCACCGTCGCAGGGGTGGAAGTCACATCCCCGTGGCTGGAGTTGGTAAGAGCTGGTGGTGGTGTGGTGTGAGGGTGTTAGGTGATGTAGGAGGGTTGTCCAGTGTAGTGTTGGCTGGTTGGGCTGCTGATGCTGGAAGTAGACCACGGTGAGGGTGGATGGTAGGGGTGTTCGCCGCAGAAGGTGGAGGAATTGCGCGGTGCCCTTGAGGCGGTGTTTGAGTCCTAAGGTCAGGGTCCACAGGATGTGTTTGATGTTTGTCTTGAGCATGTGGCTGGGGTGGGTGGTTGGTGGATGGGCAGGTGGGGTTGTGATTCAGGGTGGAGGTGGAGGGGCTGGGGGGGAGAATAGGGAAGTGGAGTGGCTGCTGGCACTGAGGAGTGAGGAGTGGGTGAATGTGATAGGTGTGGGGACGTAAGTTGGCCATGTGGTGTTGGGCTCTGGGTGATGACGTGTTGGGGAAGGTGAGTGTGTGAGGTGGGGTTGCTGGGAGCGGTGTGCTGGTGGAGTGAATTGTCGGTGGGTGGGTGGTTGGAGTTGTGATTTGAGGTGGTGGTGGAGGAATGGAGGGGGGAGATGGGGAGGTGGGGTGGCTGCTGGGGCTGGGTGATGAGGTGGGGTGAGAAGTGGGTGAAGGTGAGGGGCGTGTTGGTGCAAGGCAGATTGTCCTAGGGGTGGTGGGGGTGGGGCAAGGTGTATGTGGCGTGGAGCGCTGGTCTCGGGGTGAGGTGACCAGGGGTGGGTGGGGGGTTTCCCAGTTGGGCGGTGGTGCCTTTTCTTGTGCAGTGGTGGCGGTGTGGCAGTGGGTGTTGGGGTGGGAGGTGAGATCACCGGTTGTGAGTAAGTGGTCTGTGGTGAGGGTGTGGAGCTGGTGAAGGGTGTGGTTGGGGGTGTGACTGTGAGTGAGGATGATGAATGCGATGGTGTGGGATAGCAGGTGTATGGGTCAGATGTGTGGTTGGTGGAGGTGGGTGATGGTATGGCATGCTGGGTAAGGAGGTGAGTGTGGAGTGGTTGCAAGATGGTGAGTGGGGGGCAATGGCGATTATATGTGTTGGAGGCATTGTGGTAGTGAATGGAAGAGATTGTGTGATGGCTTTGGGTGGTTGTTTTTTTCGGGTAGCTATCAGTTGCTCCCATATGTCGTGAATGGGGAACCGGTGATTGCACTCCGAGAACTCCCATGGGTCCACGGAGATCAGGCTGGTATTTTCCTTGGAAGGGGGGTGCCTTTTGGTGAGAGGTGGCCTGGGTGCACTTGGTGGTGCTGGTGAGACATTGCGGGTGGGGGGCGTCTGTGGCTTTGAGGGCTGTGCCCCTTTAGTCAGGATTGTTTTTTCTGCACCGATGCATTGTGGGGTGGTGTGAACAGCTAGGAGGTGCCTGATAACTTGAATATCCTTTTCAAGATCTCCCACTGGATCAAAGATCAAGAAATGATCTCTGATGGTTATGGGGAGGATCCTGAGCAGGCTACTGAAGGTGAATTGGTCCGAGGTATTTGTATCCACCCCCGAGTAGGCGGTGGTGACAAGGCATCAGCTTTGGATAAGGGTGTCATCAAGGTTCCCACTATACTGAATGTCAGGGCATCTAGTTGGAAAAAGGCGACGACTTTCCCGAGCGAAGGTGTAATGGCCTGTGTCACAATTTGTTGAAATTCATCCCATTTTAGCTCCGGGACTATTTTCGTGGTGATACTCGATATGATTTTTCCAAGATGGGGGAGTGTGACTGCTATCTTCTCGCGGTCATTTTCGAATCTTATGTCTAGTATAGCTTTGATCATGGACATGTAGGTGTGTATGTCATAAAGTTCGGAATCGAGCTTTGGGAGATACAAGTGTGGTTTGGCAGCCATGTTCGTGATTTTTCCTTCTTCCTTGCTGCACTACTGCCGGATCGAGAACCACCACTAGCCACCAGCGTTATGCAGCGTAGTCTGGGCTCCGACTTCTCGGGTCCAGCTACGATGCGGCCTTGGGTTCTTTGTCATCAACCGGGTCAGAGTACACAGACAAGGAAGGTCCAAACACAGACTGATGAAAGGCACAAGTATATATTAACAATAATAAATTACACACTACAGTCCGTGACTAAACCTAAATGATACAGAATATTAATATGACACAGAAGACTACCTTACACTGAATATCTCCACTTAGTTCATATAGATTTTTGACCAACACACACACAGAGATATGTTTCTACTTGTACAGAATAATTCCACACGACAATACACATATTCATTCTTAGATCTTTAGTGGAAAAGTGTCTAGAGAAGGGAAAGAAGTTGTATGCGGCCTTCAAGGTTTTGGAGAAAGCATATGATAGGGTGGATAGACAAGGACTGTGGAAAGTATTAAGAATATATGGAGTAGATGGGAAGTTATTGAATGCTGTGAAAAGTATGTATGAGGGTGCTTAGGCTACAGTGCGTATGGATAGTGAACTGAGTGAGTTTCTCTATTTGAAGTTTGGGTTGAAACAGGGATGTGTCATGTCTCCATGATTGTTCAGTCTGTATATGGATGGGGTTATAAAAGAGATACAAGGTAGGGCAGTGGATGTTGGAGTGTCCCTAATGAGAGAGGGCAGCGTTTGGAAACTTTCTGTACTATTATTTGCAGATGATACTGTGTTGTTAAGTGAAGACGAAGGGGAGCAGCAAGGCTTGGTGGATGAGTTTGGGATAGTGTGTAAGAAACGAAATTTAAAGGTGAATGTAGGGAAGAGTAAAGTTATAGTCTTCGAGAGAGGTGAAGTCAATGAATGTACAGTGAGGTTGGATGATGAGGATATGGAAAATGTGAGCACATTTAAGTACTTAGGTAGTGTGATGAGTAAGGATGGAAATTTGGATGGTAAAATGCTTGAAACGCTACAACAAGGAAGAAAGGTTGCTGGTTCCTTGAAGGCAGTGATAAGAAATAGGGAAGTGAGTATGGAAGTAAAAAAGTTATTAAATGATGGTATTGTGATACCGACTCTGACGTACAGGTGAAGCTTGGACCTTATTGGAGGGACACAAGTCAAGAGTGAATGCAGTGGAAGTAGGTTACTTAAGAGGAGTGTGTGGCATCACATGGAGAGAGAGACTGACAAATGAAGATGTGAAGGGAGTGTTGTGGTGTGGATGTGGATGTGATAGAAAGCATTAGGAGAAACACACTTGGTGGTCTGGCCATGTGGAAAGGATGGAGAGTGAGAGCCTGACGAGGAGAGTGTATGTGAGTGAGGTGGAGGGGGAGAGAGGGGGGGGAAGGCCAAGGATGAGATGGAGGGATGGAGTGGAGAGGTATATGAGAGAGGGTGATGTGAACAGGGAGCAGGGCAGTGAAATGGCAGAGGACAGGGCGACGTGGAGGCGATATGTTTGTGGTCAACCTGGACAGGGTATTAAGGCGTCTGGCAATAGACAGATAGATAGACAGACAATACACATATATCTCATACAATATAAAAGGTGCGTCCAGTTCCCATACCTATAACGCTCCCTATATAGTCTACTTCAATACACACAATGCGTGACAGGGATGGAAGTATATTCTTATTCCAATACGCATTCGCATGACATACACGGCACCTTATGCTAGTTATGACACATCTATGTGACATGGACGTGATCTAAGTTACCTTATGTTATGCCTGCGTGACATGGGACGGAAGAATATACCAATTATTACCTACACACATGACGGGGACGGAGGGGACTATTTTTACTGTACACAGTATCTCTACGTCGGCCATTCACAGAGAGCATGCATACACAGAGTGTATGCATTTGGTGTGTACAGAATACGACTAACTGAGGGGGGGGGGATACACGGTGATTACAGGGGAAGGGGCACAACACTGATACTTGGAAGGAGTCTGTCGTGTATTGCACTGGGGGGAGGTCACACTGGGGAATGGCCAGGGCCTCTCACCATGTACCAGTGTTAGCAGTCAACGTGTGTTTCTCCTGGGGTAGCTATTTCACTCGTCCAAACAAGAGGGGGGGGGGTAGCACTGGGGTCACTGGGGAGGGTCTGTTTCACTTTGGATCGTTCCATCACATTACCAGGGGCCAAAACAATAACCTTAGAGTCTTTCTACTCACGGGTACAGGCGGAGTGGGGGAGCTAGGGTGTGCCGGGGAGGAGGCCCCTATACTGACAGCCACAGGTGGCGGCCAGGCATAGGCGGGGGGCATCAGGAATGTATTCGCAGTGTAGGTCGTCGTCGGGATCGCCACGGTTCCTACGGGAGCTGATGGGTGGAGTGGTGGGCGGCCCATTCTCTGTAGGGGCCCTGAGCAAAGTGGGACCCTCGGAACTGGGGCCAAATAGGGCCAGGAGGCGTGCGGCATGGTGCCAGTCCTTCGTCGTGGTCGGAGTCATGGGGGCAGACCTGGCTAGCCCCAGGCCGAGGGTCGGCTGCAGGTTGGGCGGAGCCCTTGAGGAGCCGCAGTCCCATCCGGCAGGGGCAGCCATCAGGGGCTGGCTGTGGCCACCTATGCCAGAAGGGGTCCTGCAGTTACGGTGGGCAGTGGAGGTGTTCCGTCTTCTCCAGGTTCTGTAGCCTTACCTGGAGGAGGAGGAGGCTGTCAGGGGTGGTCTGCTGCCTCTCTCTCTCTGGGGGAGTCCGGTAGCGCTCGTTGGTGGTTAGGGTGGAGCTGCAGCGACAGGATTACCTGGCCTCGCGATCTTCTCACCCTGGTTGGTCTCTGGTGGGGTACCTGCAAGGAAGCAGTTCCCACTCTCCGGGGGAGAGGGGCGAGGAGAGAGGTGCCTCGCTACCCCACGGGAGCAGCGGGCTGAGCAAGGGGCGTCACCCTCAGTAGGAACTCCGAGGATTGCGGAGGGGGAGCGACTGGTGGTCTGCTCCTCAGCTTGGCAGGCCTGACGGTCCCTGCCAGAACTCCGGACCATGGCACGATGGGGAGACCCGGTGGGTGTTCCTTCGGCCACACAAGCCTGGTGGGCACTGCCTAAGCTCCTACTTGGGACAGAGATGGAAGGAGATCCAGGGAACGCTCCTTCGGGTGCCGCTAAACCTGGGGATGGCGGGAAGGGAAGGACCAGTGGGCCCTCCTGGCTACTGCCGCAGCTCCGGTGGAGTCTATCCTTCTGCCGCCAGGACTGGGGCACCTGTTCCAGAGATGACAGGAGAGGGAGGCCTGGTGGGCTCTCCTGGCTAATGCTACGGCTCCGGTGGAGTCTGTCCTCATGCCGTCGTGGCTGGGGAGGCTTGGGAGATGACCGATGGTCTGTTTCACATAGGTAGCTCCGGTGTAGTCTACCCCCTGGTCCTGCCTCCCTCCTGTGGAGATACAGCGAAGGTCGTCTGTGAGACATGCCGACGTGCTGGCTCCTGAAGGTGGGTGGCAGAAGATGGAGAACCGGTGGCCACTCCACCCACAGTAGATCCGGTGGATGCTATTATGCTGCTGCTCCCCTGGGGTATAGCAAGACTGGAGGCTCCAGTGGAGTCCTCTCCTCTTGTGAATGCCGATCCAGTGGATTCGACATCCGAGGGCTTGATTGGGACTTGAGGGTTGTAAGTCCCACCCCGATTCTGGTGAGTGCTTTCTCCACCAGAGTATAGTGCACTCAGACTGCGTAGTGCCTGGTGGCCTGGCTGCGAGGAAGAGGGGCATCGGGTCACGGGGGAGATATGTTGCTCCTGTTTGGAAGGCTCAGCAGGTGAAAGAGCCTCCCCGTCATCTCCTTGTGGGATGGGGGTCACCTCCCTGTACCCTGCTCCTGGAGTTGTTGTGTCTGGTTCGCTCCACCGAGCAAGTATTTCACTTTCCATACCACTTATTCTTTACTGAGATTACAGTGAAGTGCTATCTA
Source organism: Coenobita brevimanus (assembly GCF_032717465.1). Lineage (NCBI taxonomy): Eukaryota > Metazoa > Arthropoda > Malacostraca > Decapoda > Coenobitidae > Coenobita > Coenobita brevimanus. The sequence goes on from NC_137007.1 coordinate 17,552,568, forward strand.
TTGTTACAACAAAACATTGAAGATGGAGAGATGGCAATTTTAGGCCACGTAAAACAGGTATAGCATCTCTTCTTTAACACAATATTTTCCACGATATAGCCTCAATACTTTCTTAGTTATATGTCTTTTGTATATCAACATACACGCACAAATAACACACAAAAATATATACACAAAACATGGTAAGGAAAAAGTTCAAAGGATCCTCCGAGGATACAACCTAACAAGACTTTCAACCTTATCTTCCTCACGAGGATAAGAAAGATTAATAATGTTTTCATCAACAGTATTCCTCTGCAGTCTTTACCCTAAAAATCATCATCATCATCATCATCATCATCATCATCAATATCACTCATCATCATTTCTACCATAGCTTCCCTCCCTCTTCAAGTATAAAAGGGAATGATATTGTTCTCCTATACAATATCCTACTAGGTAATAGGTCGACCTAAACCCAAACCCATCCATCCCCAAATCGTTCCGGTTAAGTTATATTTTCCATTATTAGAATTTGATACGTTTACGTTAAGTTAAGAAGACAGTGGACATTCTTAGCAATTTTGTTTATCTTTTATCTGTAAGTGGTATTCTAGTACCTCTTCCTTCGCCAGTTATTATGCATGTTGTATCTTGACATTCTGTACAGCTTTACTGATATAGTTTTAATATCGACATAGTCTGCACAGGCGACTTACAAGATGTTGAGATGTTATGCGAAGAATAAATTGCTGTGGAAGAAGTGTTAAGGAATCACCAAACTCACTTAGAGTTTAACCCTATATTGCCAAGACTTTTCACAAGTAATTCCGTGATAACCTGATTCCATTACCGCCATTTTCAGTTTGTACCAAGAGTACTCTTCAAGACGCACTGTAGGCTAGTACTCCAGTAACAGGAATACTGTACTGACATGAACCATTTAATTCACACAATTAAACTTTCACTTGTCACTGTTTTTTGTCAATCTATTTGTCTGTCTATCACCAGACGTCTTAATCCCGCAAGGGTACCCACAAACAAATAGCCTCCATGCCACGCTGTCCTCTGCTATTTGGCTGAACTCACTCCAACTGGCATCCTCCTTTCTCAGATGCCTCTCAACCCCGCCCTCCTTCTCATCCTTGGTCGCCCCCTCCCCAACTCCACATCTGCACCTCTCTCACATGCACCACATGTAATTTTTAATACAATATTGTTAACTCCACATTACTGCCTTAGCTTCTAGAATTTCTTAAATAACCGAACATCACTGCATTGATCTGTTCACTACCATTTACCCTTACATCACGTCCGTTGTTCGTGTCGCTCTCACACACCTTACTATTACCAACATTTATGTTTGAATTTTCTTCTCTTGTTTTTAAAACAAATATTTGCATATTTCTATACCACCTTTCCAGTCTCTCAACTATTATCTCAACCACTCCATATCATCCTTAAGATGCAGAATTCAAATGCCTTGATTCATCAGATTCACTCACCTCCCCAGTCACTGTATTGCTTCTTACAGTACACACCTTCCTCCAGTGTCACTCTGGGTCGTATTCTTGGGGACTTTGGAGATCTCGCACCACGTTTTCCTTATTTATTTATCACACTCTTCTGCAGTACCCGGTCGTATGTTACTGATGCAAAATGTGTCGATATTAAAATTATATGAATAACGAACAAGATAATGTCATGATGTAATATGTAAAATTATCGGAAGAAATGCCATGAAATCTAGAAGTGCCTTTTCTGTCTCTTCATTCCCACTGCTCCCATATCATCATTAATATATATATATATATATATATATATATATATATATATATATATATATATATATATATATATATATATACACACACAGTAAGCTCGCCCCTAACACGTTCTCGCCGAACGCGCTTGCAATTATACGCGGTTAGTGCTGGGATACATATAAGACAACGTAAGATTAAAGAACCATTACCAAAACTATATTTTTACGCAAGAGAGGCCTTTGAAAGGCCAATTCCTCGAACCTCAGCACAGCGCGCACGGTTTGTTTTAATCACGTGATCATGTGATTCACTGTACTGCTTTTCCACAGTGCTGTATTTGTAAGTTACATATTTACACTACTGTTCTGGTAAGTTTATGTACAAGTTAAAGTACTATTAAATAACGTTAAAGCAAGAAATAAAGTCTTATAACCAGTTTATCTGATAGGCGTTGGAGTATTGCCTTTTTTGTTTGTTAAAGATTTGCTGCACTGATTTTCCACGGTACTGTATTTGGAAGTTAAATATTCACTTCTGGTATGTAAGTTAAAGCACTTAAATAAAGTTAAAGCATTAAATAAAGCCTTGTAACCAGTTAACCTGATTTATATGATTACCCATGATCGGCGGGTTCCGAGACAATTCTCTGTCAAGTCAGTTCGCCGTCAGACAATTCCCCATCAAGACATGGACAATTCCTCGTCAGGACAATTCTCACCCTGAACGATTCCCCATCATTCTATAAATATACTTATTTCGCCTTTGAATTATATTCTAGCATCACCCACAGCTATCTTCATTAATAATGGCGAATTGTGTTGTTATTGTTGTAATGGCGAATTGACTTGATGATGAATTGTCCCGACACTAATCGGCATCGGAATGTTGCCTTGTGTTTATGTATTTGTGCAGGAGTAGGTGAGAATGAGAGGGCAAAGGAAGGAGTATGTATAGTTGTGAGTAAAAGATGGAAGAGGAGCATAAGACAGTATGGATCAGTTGGATCAAGGATTGTGTGGGTAAAGTTGAAAGTTGGAATACAAATGTGGGCGATTGTGTGTGTGTGTATGCGCCAACGCAAGATCGTGCTAGAAGAGTGACAGAAGAGTTCTGGACAAATGTAGAAGTGTGCATGGAAAAGTTTGGAAGGAATGATAGAGTGTTTTTGATTGGTGATATGAATGGTAAAGTTGGGAATGTGAAGGTGGATGGAATAGTTGGTGAGTGGGGTGTGCCTGCTGAGATAGATGAGAATGGGAGTGCACTAGTGGACATTTGTGCTGGGAGGGGGTTGGTGATAGCCAATACCCTCTTCAGGCATAAAATGATCCACAGGTATACATGGCGAGTGATGAGAAGGGTGGGTGGTGAATTGAGTGAAAGGAAGGCAATGATTGATTATGTGTGTGTGGATGAAAGGATGCGAAGATGTATATTGGATGCAAGAGTTTATAGAGGTTGGGGGAGTGGACTTTCTGACCACTACTTGGTGGTGGCCAGAGTTAAAGTTCAAGTAAGATGGAGAAATAGAAGAAGGGAAAGACGAGAGGAAGGAGTAGTTGCAAGGAGAGTGGAAAGGTTACAAGAGGATGAGAAAAAGGCAGAGTATAAGAGAGAAGTGGAGGAACGATTGGGCAAATATGAGTTGGAGCAGATGGGGGACGTGGAAGGTGTGTGTAGAATATTTACAGAAGAAATATGTGCAGCATGTGATGTGGTGTGTGGAAGGAAGAGAAGACGGAGGGGGTGCAAGGAACAGCGTGGTGGACTGAAGAGGTGAAACGGGCTGTGGCACAAAAGAAGAAAGCATACAATGAATGGATGAGAAATAGGGGCGTAGAAGAAGTTGAGAGGCGGAAGAGAGAGTTATATGTAGAAAGAAAGAGAGAGGTGAAAAGATTAGTAAGAGAGAGTAAGAAGAGAGTGGATGAGGAATTTGGAAGGAATTTGAGTGTAAAGTGGAGGGACTGTAAGAAAATGTTCTGGAAAGAGGTGAAAAGAGTAAGACAGGGTGGAAGTGAAGTTAGCAGGGGAGTGAAAGATAAAAATGGTAGGTTACTAGTGGAGAAGGGAGAAAAAGTGAGCAGATGGAGAAAACACTTTAAGGAATTGTTGAACGTGGAGGATGGAAGTAATGCGAGTATAAGTGGCTGGGGAATGGCTGGAAGAAGGAGGGAGGTGAGAAGACAGGAAGAAATCAGTAGGATAGAAGTTGTGGAAGCAATGAAGAAAGTTAAATCAGGGAAAGCCCCAGGAATTGATGGAGTGTGTGGTGAAATGCTGAAGCATGGGGGAGAGATAGTAGTAGAATGGATGTGGAAGATGTGCAGATTGGCCTGGGAGGAAGGTAGAGTCCCGGAGGATTGGAAGTCAGGTATAATTATTCCCTTGTACAAAGGAAAAGGGGAAAAAGAAGTTTGTGGTAATCATAGGGGGATTTGTCTTCTTAGTATAAAAGGAAAAGTGTATGGTAGGATACTTATTGACAGAGTTAGAGAAAGAACAGAGAAATTAGTTGGAGAAGAACAGGGAGGCTTTAGGAAGGGAAGAGGTTGTGTAGATCAGATATTCATTCTCAGATCTTTAGTGGAAAAGTTTCTAGAGAAGGGAAAGAAGTTGTATGCGGCTTTCATGGATTTGGAGAAAGCATATGACAGGGTGGATAGACTAGGATTGTGGAAAGTGTTAAGAATATATGGAATAGATGGGAAGTTGTTGAATGCTGTGAAGAGTATGTACGATGGTGCGAAGGCTGCAGTGCGTGTGGATGGTGAACTAAGTGAATTTTTCTCTTTGAAAGTTGGTTTGAAACAGGGATGTGTCATGTCTCCATGGTTGTTCAATCTGTACATGGATGGGGTAATAAAAGAGGTACAAGGTAGGGTAGTGGATGTTGGAGTGGCCCTGGTGAGAGAGGATAGTGTTTGGAAACTCCCTGTACTGTTGTTTGCAGATGATACCGTGTTGTTGAATGAAGACGAAGGGGAGCTGCAAGGCTTGGTGGATGAGTTTGAGAGAGTGTGTAAGAAACGGAATCTAAAGGTGAATGTAGGGAAGAGTAAAGTGATGGTCTTTGAGAGAGGTGAAGTCAGTGAATGTACAGCGAGGTTGGATGGTGAGGAATTGGAAAATGTGAGTACGTTTAAGTACTTGGGTAGTGTGATGAGTAAGGATGGAGGTTTGGAGGGTGAAGTGCTTGAAAGGGTACAGCAGGGAAGAAAGGTTGCTGGTTCTTTGAAAGCAGTGATAAGAAACAGGGAAGTGAGCATGGAAGTGAAAAAGTTACTACATGACAGTATTGTGATACCAACTCTAACGTACGGAAGTGAAGCTTGGACGTTGTTGGAAGGACACAAGTCAAGAGTGAGAGCCGTGGAAATGAGTTATTTAAGAGGAGCCTGTGGAGTCACATGGAGAGACAGGCTGACGAATGAGGATATAAAGGAGCGTTGTGGTGTGGATGTGGATGTGATAGGAAGCGTTATGAGGAACACACTGAGGTGGTTTGGCCATGTGGAGAGGATGGAGGGTCAAAGACTGACGAAGAGAGTGTATGTGAGTGAGGTGGAGGGGGAAAGAGGGAGGGGGAGGCCGAGGATGAGATGGAGAGATGGGGTGGAGAGGTATATGAGAGAGGGGGGTGTGAGTTGGGAGCAGGGGAGTGAAATGGCGGGGGACAGGGCGACTTGGAGGCGATTTGTTTGTGGCCACCCCAAACGGGATTGAGGCGTCTGGCAATAGATAGATAGATAGATAGTGTTGAAGTTTTGTTGTGCAGCACTGTATCTGTAAGTTATAACTTTAAATAATGCTTCATATTGATTACCAATGGCAGATAACAGCAAAACACCACATTTAGGGGGTCTAGGGAGCAAAATAAAGAGTCATTAAAACTTACGCAGTTTTGCGCCAAATGTGCCACAGTTGGAACGAAACCCTTGCGTTAGGGGCGAGCTTGCTGTATATATATATATATATATATATATATTATATATAGGTATATATTATATGAAATGATAACAGCGAGCAGTGACATGACACCCCCAGGAGGCAACAACAGAGGGTTTAATGTAGTGTACGGGGTGTCCATACCATATGGGCACAAGTCCCGGGTAGCCGCATGCCCCTACTCCCCGGAACCGACCCGACCCGTACACCTCAGCCCAGGCGCACTACTTTTTCGCCAGCCCAGCCTGCATCAAGATCTGGGTGGAGCTGAATCTTACTCTCCACACAGCCCCTTGGAGATTGCTTCAAGCCGCCCCAGTTTAGAGATGGCTTCCAGCCGCTCCACAAAAGAGACGGCCTCCAGCTGCTTCACAAGAGAGATGGCCCCCAGCCACTACCCAAAAGAGACTGCCTCAAACCGCTCCCCTTCTGAGACGGCCTCCAGCTGCTCCACCTGGACTACCTGCAGGGTAGGTGGTGGTCCTGAGAACACAACACAGGCAACGGCCTCCTGCCAGGCCTGCAGACGAGAGATGGCCTCCAGCCGCTCTATGCCTGCACGTTGCCCTCCCACGTCCACCTGCCGTAGTACCAGTCCCCAGTCAGGGAGTCCACCGCTGGCAGCCTGGTGGCAGGGCCCTGTACTGTCCCCGGGACTGTTTTCCCTGCAGCCAGCCCCTGAGGAGGACCAGCCCCTGACAGACCCCTCCCCAGGACGATGCCGCAGTCTCCTCCTGACGGCGGAGTACCTTGGAGCAGACCGCAGCCCCCGGGTCCCTGACGGCGCCCCCAGCTCCCTGGGGCAAGATCCACCCAGCAGCTCAGAAGGCATCTGGAGGAGTTGTTTGGCCCCTACCCCACCAGCCCCCAGCACCCGGGGGCCTCCATCACGTCCATGGGGGACGACATCAACCTACCTGGACTAAGTGACCCAGGTGTGGATTAGTTCGTGGACATATAGTAGAGTGCCAAAAGTGAATTCATTAAGTGACCGTGCCTAGACAGTGACTTAAAATGCAGTGTTATAAAGTAAGGCTCCCGTACTCGAAGTGGTGATTATTATTGAACAACACGCAACCCCCCCCCTCTCTCCTATGCACCTGTGTCAACCTAGATTCCCCCCTTCCCCCCTCCCCCCTTCCTTTTGTTCCCAGCAACAAGATCAAGTCAGTGCACCCCCCCCCCAGTGATTGTAACAAGGTTGGACATAAGAACTCTCATGTGACCAGGAGCCACTAATCTTAGAGACTGTACAAATTATAATCCCGAGGCACCCAGTTTCATATTTTGAACTGTACTACCCTGAATAGTGAACTGTACCACCGTGAATTGTGAACTGTGTCTATCACGTATTTGCACTCTTTTGACTCAGGATTCGTCCAAGTGAAATCAATCGCTTACATTCTTTCGATGTAGGTTGAGTTCAACCATATAATTTGCTGTATTTTTTTCACAACAATTTGTTGTTTGATCTTCCTAATGAAAAAAAAAGAAAAAAAAAAAGGAATTACCATATTGTATCATTCACTTTTTTACTCAATGCTCATTTACTCACAAACATGTAGATATTTTGGCAATGAATATAGAATATTGTAGAGCATTTATCTGTGACCCATTTAATAAAAGAATGACACTTCTAGCTATACTAGAAAATTTTTTATGGCATAAGGAATAACAATAGTCATTCACCTGGCCAAGTACTGCTTTGGCAGACGTAACAGGTGCTGTGGCTGAACGAGTGTCATGTACTATAAAGCATGCTTGCATCCAGTCGGTTTGCACGGACCGATTACACTTGGTTCACAGACTATACACACATCCAAAAATACAGTCACACTTACAAGCACTTCTCACCCTACATACAGTCTCTCCAGACAGCCTAAGCCACTTGGTAGAGATACATAGGCTGTACCATCCCCACTTCGGTTGGGATAGGCCGGTCCTGCAGTGGACACTCAAATGGCTGATGATGATGATGATTATATATATATATATATATATATATATATATATATATATATATATATATATATATATATATATATTTTTTCTTGCATCCCCTCACCGTAGGTTTTTTCGCACATTTTCATACTGATCGCTTTATCCATTCTGTTACATCCTGTCTACCAAAATTTTATATATCACCATAATATGATCAGATATTCCAATGCCCACGTTTTTTTTCTTTTCATTCCTGATGTATTTTAGTTCTTCCCGATATTCACTTTTATACGTTTTGTTCCCTTCTTCAGTTCTCTCACCTCCTCTTTTTCCCCTTTGTGTGTCTGAAGTCCATACCACTTTATGACATTATGTTCCACTCGCCACCATATTTTTTTTCCATTTCTTCTGTGTTTTAGTTATTCCCCATCTTCACTTTTAAAATTTTCGTTTCCCTTTCCTCTCCAGCTTTCTCTCTTCCCTCATATTTTTTGTCTGCAAAATCCATCAGCGTCTGTGCATTGCCGCACGGAGCGGCGAGTTCCCTTTATTGAGGTGGGGCCACAGGCAGCCTGACGACCCTCTTTTCCACACATTCGCAAACTTTGTTTTCCATGTCTCCCATTTACGTTTGTTAACTTTTTCTCTTTTTTTCTTTTTATATTCCGACCTTCTGATTTTCCTATCAAATTCTCAGGAATTTCATAAAACAAGGATTTAATTTTTTGAGTTTGTTCTCCATACTCTGTAAAACTGTTCATCCCTTGTAACTATTAATTATGACTTATTTTTGCAGTGCTTTTCACAACAAACGTTTGCTCCTCTTCACTCAGTGTTTACTAGATTTTCCCAGTGGAAAGTTTGTTCTAATTTGGAATATATATATTTTTTTTCTCATTCATATATTTAACCCATTTAATATGAGATGGTCCTGCAGAAGGATGCCTTCACGTGGTGTCATCAATATAGCCAGGTGGCTACACTACCTCCCCATCTTCCGAAATGAAGATGGTGTACTGTAGGAGGAAGGTAATTTAACCCAGCAATCCACAGAGTTACATGGGCCTAGGCATTAACAACAATAACTACGAATGATGCTGTTAAACCGGCCAGAATGAAACAGGAAATGTCACGTACATGGTGATGACGTGAATGGACATTGTTTCTACCCCTGTTTTATACTGGAGGTCCTTTCTAACTTCTCAACTCATTTAGCGTGGCAAAAATGAACATGAAATGCCATCTTAATAATGGGACTCTTACAGATTACCATGGTTTACGCACGCGCACACACACACACACACACACACACACACACACACACACACACACACACACACACACACACACACACACACACACACACACACACACACACTGCGGCAAACCATTTGGGCCACAGCATCAGTACATGGCAACATCAAAGTCGGCACTGCAACTGTGGGCCATATTCTGATTGGTTGAAGAACCTTACTGCTACCTTCTTACCAATGTTTTCTTCATAAAGCAAAGAATATAAATTCCCTGTTATCAGTTTCTCTCTCTCTCTCTCTCTCTCTCTCTCTCTCTCTCTCTCTATCTATCTCTCTATCAACTGCATCTATGTCTCAATCTGCCTGTCTGTGTTTTTATTGCTGGTTCATGGGCGCAGGTGCCCGAGCTAAACTCTCTGTCCAGACTATAAGGTAAGAACGAGCAGTTGCTGGCTTCTGATTGACATTATTCAAGTGATAAGCCCAAAACACCCCTACGATGTACTCTCTTGTGGTCCACATCAGGTTGGAACGTCTTAATCCACCAGACCACAGCGTGTGTCTTGGGTTATATGGTAACCTTCCAGTGTAGAAAACAAATTTCTGTGCTACAAGAACCCAGATGACTATTCACTCATAGTAGAGTTGCCTAAGGTGGGAATTTCCACCTACCAAGATACCTTACATGAATGAATAACAGATGTAATTTGCACAATATATCCATAAGGATGATGTGGCACAAGTTTCTTAATGCGCGTCCACATGTGCACTGGAACAAGTTCTGGCAACATATAAACAACACAATAACGACCAACCTGCAATTATACTGGGAACAGCAGCATCCAAATCATGTTGGCAACATCATGATGAAGTTTCAGCTGCCTCATATGGACACACTTATCGCATCATCTCTGCTGCCATGAGGTTCAAAGCTGCACTGATACATGTTTGCATAGATAGATAGATAGATAGATAGATAGATAGATAGTTTATTGACCACAGCAATTACAGAGTTTTTTTTTTACAAAAATCATATAGTATACAAAATCATTTGAACAAAGTATAATTAAGTAATTTTCTTACAAAAAAAAAAAAAAAAAAAACTGCAGTCCAATATAAGTATCATATTCTAAGATAATCATAAATATAAGTATCACTAGCATTCGGCTTCTTCTATTCTTATGTGTACACAATTATCCCCTATTTATGCACATAAAATCATGATAATAGTCTTATACTCAATATGTTTGGCTATTCATATTCAGTACTTAAGTAATGTACTCCTACATTATAATTATTACAAGTCATATTCAGATAAAATGTCATGAATTATTTTACATTCTACTTCGGGTGTAAAACGACCGGAAAACAAGTCATCAATCGTGGTAAAGTCATATTGTGTCCTAATGTGCTGTGTGAGTGTACAATGTTGTACTACATGAGACTCAGTTTGCACCTGACCACACTGGCACAACCGTTCAGCCAGAGGTAGTCTGCCTCGCCCTCTTCTGTCCCAACGACCTGTTTCACAGGCCAAACTATGACCACTGATTCGGAAGCGGGTGAACGATAATCTGTGTTTTTCATTCACTGAGTTTCTCTCTGTATATACACTGTGCAACAAAAAATTAGGGTTTATATCTTTGTACGTCACTCGTCGAGATGATTCACTTTCCATAATTGATACAATAAGGTTTTGTCTACATTGTTCTAAACTTGTCACTTGGTCATTTTTATAATTTCTAAGTAATCTTGATGTTATTATGTTATAATTCAGTGTCGTATTTATTGCAAACATGAGCGGATCGTCACCCATCTCGGACCTCGATTGCCATATCTTATTAAAGAATGTATGTTGCTTATATTTTACTAATTGTTGTAAAGATGGAAATCCTGCTTCAATACAGCAAACATCATTATAAGTTGATTTTCGTACACCAAGTAATTCTTTCAGGCACCAATTATACAATTTAATTATAGGCTTGAGGTCCGCGGTGAGCCACGACTCACAACCATATAACAGTGATGACATTAACGCTGCTTCGAACACTCGTCGTTTTACCATGAATGGGATATCAATATTTTTCTTTATAAAGTTCACAAATTTAAGGACATGTGGCATCTTTGAGACAGCATGTAGTTTTACGGCAGAGGATACCAAACCATCAGCAGTAAACAAACAACCCAAATACACACATTTATCACACCACTTCACTGATAAACTACCTACATCTATTGGTTCACCGTCGTCTTTATTTCCGTTAATCACAAAAAATTTAGTTTTTGATTCATTTATTTTCATGCCGTATTGAAAACAATAATCTTGGAGAATATTAATCTTTGATACCATATTTTCTCGTGTTGTGGCTAGAAGTACAGTGTCGTCCATTAACACTAGGGTGTGTACCCACGATAAAAATCCGTCTACTCCTGATGCGTTCTTAATCATTTTTATTAAATCATTTACAAAAATTATAAAGAGTAGGCATGATGTTGGCGATCCTTGGCGCACTCCTAAAGATACTGTGACCAAAACGGAGCCAATAATGCTCTGTGTAACTGAGTACATAGCAACCAGGGCCGCCAACATCACCGCACCACAACCTAACCTACGTAAAACACTAAATAAAACTTCTCTTGGGACAAGGTCATAGGCTTGAGAAAAATCTATGAAAGTCACATACAGTTTGAATTTTTTTCTCTTTGCTAAATCGCACAATAATCTTAAACAAACAACATGGTCCATACACCCTCTTTTCTCTTGTGCACCAGCTTGCTCTCTATAAGGTACGAACCAACGTTTCACACGTGAACACAAGACCATATCATAAAGCTTCGACATACTGTTCATTACACTAATTCCTCTATAATTCTTAGGTAATGACCTATCGCCGTTTTTGAAAATTGTGAACATTTTTGTTTTCGCCCACTGAGTTGGATAGTTACCCGAATTAAATATATTATTAAATAGTGTAGTCAACAGTAATAGCCATGATACAGGTAAGATTCGGAATAGTCCAGGAGTCAAACCATCTAGTCCACATGCCTTATTTGGATTCATATTTTGAGCTTCTCTCATTACTTCATCCACGGTTATTGGGTCATCCAGTATTGGTATTGTGACGTCACCTATAATGTTGGGCAACTGTTGGTTGGTTGGGGGGTTTAATGAGCTTTCAATAAACAATTTAAATTCATTATCACTTGGCTTATTAATAGGTCTTTTACCTAGTTCATCTGTCGGTTCATATTCGCCCTTCCATCCAACAGCTCTCCAGATTCTTGAATCATCTTTATCATTCAATAGTCTATCCCATCTAGATAAATTATTGTCATTTACCTCCTCTTGGGTTACACATCTGGCACTTCCTACACAATTATATAATATGTCTGTTACTTTTACACATTCATTTATGTTCATGTTTACGTCAGGCAAATTATTTAGTTCAGATAAATTATTTACAAGTACTTGGGGATCTACACTCTGCATAGGGATAGGTTTCTTAGATAACTTTACATCATTGAACACTTTACTATGCAATACAGAGTGGTCACCCAAATGTTCAGATCGGAACACTAATTGGTCAATATCAACGCTGGGTAAGTTCACAGTTAGGGAAATGGGAGCATGATCACTAGGTAATGGATGGGTCTTAAACACATGAAAATCACTTACATTGTTAATCATACTTGGTGACATTAAACACACATCTAATTCTGAAACCCAATCATTACCCTTACGATATGTCTTATCAGCAAGGAAATGTGAATTATGTATCTTTAAGTTATTAACCACTAACAACTGTGAGTCGATACATATCGTTGACAAGATATAGGCATTGTCATTTGGATGTTGTACAGGATCTGGCAATAATGGGTAGGAACAGATACAATTAGTTGGCAATTCAATAAGATTAGGAATGTCCTTAACCAGACTACCGAACCTTGAGTTCATATCACCCAACACACAGAATGAGTCAATTAATGAAGTGGTTTTTAATTTCTCCTGTACAGATGCAAACGACGTATGTGAGTAGTAGGGTGAATCAGTAGGGGGAATGTAACAAAAACCGAACAATATTCTGGGGGCAAAACTAATTTGTAACCACACTTGGTCCTTAATACTAGTATCAACATGAGTTACACTTTTAGCTATACAGTTCTTAATTAAGACAACAGTGCCCCCACGATGTGATGCATCATTCACCGAACTTTTATAACCCACATACCCCGGAAAAGACACAGTTAGTGGGGTTTTTACTTCATTCAGGCTCACAATATCATATTTCTGAAGCAAACACTGAACGTTACGATTCTCCAACTTTGTTGTAACTCCATTTATATTCCAAGAAATAAGTTTCAAATCTCGGAATTGCTGTGGTCCTCCTAAAAAGGCTGCGGGTTCCACGAGTCAATAACGGCATAATCTCGATACACCTTCCTCTCCCTCACATCCAGCCGGATCACACACCCGACGTTCTCAGGCCGCGCCTTCTCTGCTGCTTCCACATCCCGCAGGCGCTTCCACTCTGCTCGAACGCTCGGATGGGTGTCTCGCTTGATGTAAACTGCTTCATACTGCCTTCCAGATGTTTTCAGTAATTTTGCCTTCTCCAGTACCTTATCCTTTGATTCTTTACTTCCCATGATGACGAGGATAGGTCGTTTCATTTCTCCTGCCTTCTGTCCAAGCCTTTTATAAGACACAACTTCTTCTTCCCCTCCAACTACTGACCAAATTTTATCAATTTTCTCCTTATCCAGCACTGCGTCATCTAGGGGTTCGTTTTCTTCCGGTACACCGAGAATGACCAAATTCCTCTCCCTTTCTTTACGGTCCAGGGTCTCTAGGAATCGTTGTTGTTTAGCTATGATGTTGGCTTGTTTTTCTACTTGAGTCTGAAGATCATTTAGTTTTTTGTTCATAGGGCTATCAGGTGAATTAATAAACTCCTTCAACTCTTTTACCTCCTTCAATAGAGTTTGTATGTCGTCCTGGAGTGGTTGGAGCCCTCCGCCATCTTGGACAGGTGATGCCAGGATACTTTCTATTAAATCATCCTTATTAATTCTGTTTAACTGGTTACGCTGCATCTGACGCAGTTCTGGGAGTGACTTAGCCATGGTAGATCAAATACAGGTCAAAATACAGACACTGTTTATGGCTTGCGCACGGAGCTCACTGAGACACGTCCATTCGCCACGACGGTCAGAAGCACATACATCTGTCTAAATACTGCTGCATACACGTATCCAAACATGTCGCGAGCTGTGTTGTCAACACATGTACGAGGAAAAGTGTGGATGCGCCCTTATGGAAAAAAGAATGTGTCTCAGTGTCCCCAGATGTACTATGAATCGGTAGAGTTGTATAGGGTCATTCACTTCTGTCAGACCCCAAAGTAACTTCAGTATTTTCGCTATCAACGAAACTATTTAATTGATATTCGGGAATTACATTTTTCATTTCAATACCATTATCCAACTTGACATCAAGAATTGACAGTGGTCTTCACCAATGTTTATGCTTAGCCGAGCACTGTGTTCCAAACTAGAGAATTTTGTCACCTTCTGGGATGGCAGCATTTTCCTTAGTAACGTTCTCTCTTGGTCAGTCGAGTTTGTGAGGCTTGTGTTTAAATCTGTTTGTCTTTGGTTAGCCCCACAGCCTGGGAAAAAATTGAGTTAAATCAGAGAAATAAAAACTATGCAGTTAGTTATGGAGTATGACATGGACACAGGATCAGTGTATTTGACCACCTGATGCCCATTTGGCGACCCAATAGTCAAACGAGTGCCTGTCCAGCAGCGGTGCAGTTCACATCTCTCTCCAGCCATGGCCTCATCTCCTGCCTCAGCCTTCGACTCGCTGAGGGGGGCTAACACAAGCAGTGAGCGCCCACGAGCCGACACCATCACGGGGACTGTGAAGTGATACAATGTGAAGGCGGAGTATGGGTTCATCCGGTGCCAGGACACTGGCGCTGATCAATTCATGCACCACCTCGGGATCGTTGCACCCACTTCACGACGCCTCCAGCGCTCGTTAGGCAAGGGAGAGACGGTTTTGTTCCGTCTCCACCAGTCACCAGAGGGTCCCGAGACTAAGGACGTCACCGGGCCGGGGGGTGCAGCTGTGCAGGGCTCTGTCCATGCACGGCAGCGCCCTACGACCTGGGACGCCAGCCCAGGGATCATCAATGTATCGGGGAGACCAACACTATCGTCGCCACGTGCATCGCGACGGCGAAGGCATTCTGTGGCAATGATAAGGATGCATTGCTCGTTCTTCTCCCCCAGATATTTGAGGAGAATGGGTTTCCGCACCTTATCATCCCTCAGAGCTTCGCCCAAGGTGCACAGCCAGCCCCTCGTCAGGAGCGTCATGCCCTGAAGTTGCAGCCTCCCAAACCCCATACAACAGTGCAGAAAAGGCTGCAGCTTGACGCTCCCCGTAACAAGGCGGGAGCTTCCTCCACCACCACCCATGCCCTGCCTATAGACATTGATCACGACGAGATTCCTGCCTCTCACCACCCACCGTCAGCAATCGTGGAGAGGGCTGCTTCTCCCGTCCCATCCACCCACCAGGACGTGGACATCCATCCACTCACGGCACCACCATCCACTTTTGACAGCAATCTGCCAGCCACAGCAGATCCCCAGACCACCATGAAGACGAGTACTTCTCCTTCGCCCACACCTCTGACAGGAAAGACCACGCCTACCATTGACCATACATCCAGCTTGTCCCCTTCTACCAGCCCCGACATCGACATTGTTTGGAGCAAGCTTGACACCGAGAAACTTGTCAACAACGTCCTGAAGAAAATCAAGCTGACGAATAACCTGGAGTTATACACCGGCCTCAAGTAGTTCTCCCTGATCATCAACTTCGACTTCCAGAAGCCTACTAGCTCACGCTAGTCTTCTTCATCCCAGCTTCACCTCTGGCGGGCCCACAGGCCCAGTCCTCCTATGGAAGGTAAATCTACTACAACAACAACAGCAACAATAGTCAAGCAGCAGCAATTCTTTTCTGCAATACGTCTCTTTAACTTGAATATATGTAGAGGAGTTCTCAAATGCTCTGTTTGCATATTGCTGACAGACTGAGGCTTGTATGTGTGTAGTTTTATATCGATCTGCATATTAATGACAATATACTGACGTCACTCTGGAGCATCACATCCTGTATATTACGTTTCTATAAGCATATTATTCAGAGCAGTAAGTTAGAAGTATTCCTGCACAGACGGCAATGGGAAGGACTTCTTATATTGTATATATTTGTGCATTTACTTACATATTCATTAAATAATTTTTATTGCACTGGGGACTTAACTGGCTATTGAAAATTTACCTTCTCCACTAACATGAATTTTTTCCTTTTTTCTTTTTCTTTCTCGATTTTTTTTTTTTTAATACTACTGCTCCCTGACGATTCCCTTTCTTACAGGGCAGACTCTTCTAAACTGGTAATTAAATACATCCTATATAATGTAAGCAAGTGGATGTTTGTTGCTTAGTCTTCATGATTCAGATGCTGCCAGAATGTCATGAAACAGGCAGTGGCCGCTGTCTCTGTCCAAATCTGCTGAGAAGAAAGTTTTATGTGTACACAATCCCTTAACTCACTGTGGTCATGGGAATGGGAAACACACAGAGGAAACTCACTTACCTTTCCCTGAGCTACTTTAGGAGAGACAGGGAATTACTAGACTCCGTGAGTGTAACACAACTTTCTTCCCCCAAAGCATCCAGTAGTTGTATAGTGTCTTTACAAATAACCTGAATTCCTGATGATATGTCTACAGGCCAGCCTCTCACATTATGATGGTGGCAAGGTCAAGAACACGCCTTCTCTGAAGTCTGTTTGTTGTCAAATCCAATAGTATGTTTTTTTTTTTTTTTTTTTTTTTTAATGTGTCCTACTCTGGACTTAGGCTTCACAGCCTGCTATCTAGGCCCAGCAGTCCTCCTACATACCATACACCTCTACATGTCACCACTTTGGCGCTAACACCCACCACCCATATTGAATACATGCTTGGGCTGTCTCATACAGGACTGGTGTATTGGTATTAGCAGGGGTATTTTTACGACATGTCGGCGGGTCTTCTGGTAGATCAGTAAAACCTGATTTAATGAAATTCAAATCCTTAAACTGTTCCCTGCACCAGCCGGGATTCGATCCTGGGTCCGTTAGGACTGCAGGCCATCTCTCTACCGATTGAGCCACCGCCGTCTGTCACCATGCCTGTCTGTTATCGAGCCTGTCTGTCATCGGGCCCATCTGTCACCAAGCCTGTCTGTCATTGAGCCTGTCCGTCGCCAAGCCTGCCTGTCACCAAGCCTGTCACCAGCCTGCCTCTCGCCAGGCCTGTCTGTCTCTGTGCCTGTCTGTCGCCAAGCCTGTCTGTCACCAAATCTGCTTGTCGCCAAACGTGTCTGTCACCAAGTCTGCTTGTCGCCAAACCTGCCTGTCAAAAAGCCTGCTTGTCGCCAAGCCTGCCTGTCACCAAGCCTGCCTGTCGCCAAGCCTGTCTGTCACCAAACCTGCCTGTCACCAAGCCTGCCTGGCTCTTTATTCCAACCACTTTTCTGCTGACTGTCCAACCCTCAGTGACCCGGTGACCTGCAACTCGCCCTCTTCACCTTCTACCCAGCTATCAGTATCACCTCACGCCACACCCAACGCCTCGCATCCATATTTAACACCATGTGCTGTATAAATAGGTGGTGAGTTAGCACATTCAGTAAAAAGTTTATTCTATAATCACCGGACCAATAATCTTTATACATTATATTTTTTTCTTCCTTTGCATGGTTAATTTACTGTACCGGTATCGCAAATGTTTTTGCACTTAAAACAACTTCCCCAGATTATCTTTCATACTAATAATTTACTTTTACTTTATTCATCCACATGAACACTTCATTTGTAAATATTTTATATATAAAGATCGTCCTGTGTTAACTGTTATTGTACAGAAGATTTTATCTTAGTTTTTAAAAATCTCTTCACTTTTGGTCACTTAATATTTTCCTTGTACTTATTTTTGTTCTCTGTCCAGTTCATTTCTTAATGATATTTCCTTGCTTTAATAAGAATAATTTATCTGAAGATGGTACACATATTTCCGCAGATGAAGTTAAACCGACCCAGACTGGAAGCTCACATGACAGTCTTACTCGTTTGAGAAACGAAGACTTATTCGTGAGAAATAGTTTAATCAGCTGAGTCCCACTCATATTCTACCCCCAATACATCATGCATTTCCCAGGTACCGTCTCCTCCTTTTTAAAGTATGACTTCTCAACCTCAAACCCACCTGCCCCCCCAAACGATCATCATGGAAGATGCATCACGTCCTAAATTAATGGGTATGAATTCTTCTATTAGTGTCTATGATTTCATTAGTGATGCCCAACTTGCAGTTACAATTAAAGGATTTGCAAGAGACAGTGCTAAAATCTCATATCTAAGAAGCAGATTAGATTGTGCCTATCCCAGAGTGGGTTCCCTCATAAGATGTTGATTCGTGGAGAAGTTTACTTTCTTTAATGAATGCTATAACAAAGTATTAGATTTTTTTTTGTAACCACACGAAAGAGGATGTTTGATGAGCATCTACAGATTACTACAAAGTATGAGACGGGATAAGTTCATCCCTCCCAATCAAAAAACTATGTTAGAGGCAGCTGCAGTATCAGCAGCTACAGGAACGGAATTTTTTGAGGCATTGCGAAACAGTTCGTGGGCGGAAACTGATGATCTGCGAAAAACCACATCAACAAGAAATAATGTAGAAAAGTTATTTAGTCATCTCAGGTTCCTTCATCGTCATTGCAATGATGAATTAGACGTTGCGTTAGAAATTCATCTTTTTCCAAGGGATCACATAACTATGTTAGATGTACAGACAGAAGAGAAACTTGGCATCATACCTACCCTAACAGATCGTACAGTTCAACCAGTTACTAGCCAACACCACCTTTTCAGTTTCAAGGCCAATACCAAGTTTCACGTTCACTCAACAGACTAAACGCCTCACCACGTTCACCAGTCATGTCACATGCAAGACTTCCATCGCAAAGCAGTTTCTCTCATGACCGAGCCAGATCTAAAACCAGAACTAAGACAGTTTGTTGGTACTGTAAACGATCAGGTCATCGCACAGCTTTTTGTTACAAAAGAATAGGAGATAAACGAGGACAGACGCGTGATGGTAGATCTCCTTCGCGATCATTCAGTAATAAGTATTGTACTTGTCACAAAAGCCATCATCATTCCACTGGTGAATGTCATGCCCTTGCCAATTAACAGTCGGGGGATACCCCGCGCCAGAACCAACAGAACCCTCCATAAAGACACAAAATTCTGAGCCCCCCATACGCCAGATTGATCCCCTGACTCACTTAGATGTAGATATCTTAGGTAATTGTGAAGGAGTCCCCACATCAGTTTATGGACTCTGAGTCTGTGGTGAACTTAATATCTGAATCCTCCCTAGACAGTATTAAAAGAAAGATCAAAAGGTTTGGATCGTTGAACCGCCTGGCATTCACCTCTGTGGTGTTGACGGCTCAGAAATTTATGTGAAGGGCAAGATAACTCTTGAATTACAAACAGATGAATTAATAAAACCGTTCATAGCTTACTTTTATGTCATGAATTCCGGTATCCTGCAGATGTTTTGATTGGTACTGACACCATGGCACAACTTTCTAATAACCTGATACCTTCTTGTGGTAGTACTGTACTACAGTAAAAGTACTTATGTATCAGGCATCAGTATAATTGCCCACACCCTATCCTTTCACAAGAAAATTCGGTGACACAGTTTACCTTAACCCCACCTCCACAACCAACAATAGAGAGTAATGAAGATAACTTAGTACCAGTATCTCATGATACCCCCACTAACAATGACGCAACGGTAGACTCATCCACGTCGCATTTAACTACCTCAAAGAGTGTGAATTACATTTTTCAACAAACACAGATTAAATGAGCAGTGACAAAATGGTGCACAGTTTTGTTGCTGCACGAATTTACGAAAGTCTGTGTTGTAGGTGCAAAAGAAGGAGTGAATGCATTCACCGTACCTGAAAAGTGTTGTGTGAGTGGTTTAACATGTGACTCAGCATTGTTTTCGTGTTGGAGGATAATTTGTGTTATCATTACCTACTAAATGTCACCAATGCTCCTCTAAAGCTTAAAAGTGGTACAAAGACTGGCGATTTCCTGGTGTATTCATCGGCCGTAAAGGTAGGCCAGGAAATACTAATCTCTGTAACTGCTAAGGATGATGGTGATGATGATGATGATTTATATGGTGTTTCTACCAATGAAAATTCAGCTGATCTTACCCTTCAAATAAAAGCGGGTGACTTTCTTTACTATAGAGAACAACTAATTAATCTTTTGCAGACTTATAGAAATGTTGTGGTCTTACCTGGTGAACCTATGTGTAAGACCAATTTGATAAGGCACAATACTGAATTGATTCCCGGTACTCAACCATTTTATGTCCCGACATATAGATTACTCTACTGTATACTTTATAAAGAGACTGATGAGACAGTACAGGATATGCTTAACCAGACATTATTGAACACTGTCAATCCGTCAGTTTCCTTATCCCCAAGAATGGAGGTGAGTTTAGACCCGTAGTTGACTATCGTAAAGTAAACGCTGTCACTACACCCGATCGATTCCTAATAACCGTCTTAACAAAATTACTGGAATCACTTGGCGAAAATAACGTTATTTTCACATCCCTTGACTTGCTTGGTGGTTGCTGGGAAGTAGAAATGGAAGAATCGCCTCACCCCATAACTACATTCAGTACCCCTTCTGGCCACTAATATTTTAAAAGGCTTCCCTTTGGTCTTTGAAATGTTCCATCTGTGTTCATGAGACATCCATTCTGTTTGCAGTGGCATGATCGGTCTTTTTTTTCTTTTTTTTTTTTTTTTTTTTTTTTTTTAATCAAAATGACATTGTAATTAATAATTCAATCCCTGATCATTTTGCCAGACTACAGCAAGTCTTTGATCGCCTCCAAATAGTAGATGTAAAAGTTAAGCTCAGTAAATGCAACTTCCTGCATAAGAAAATTAAATTTCTTTGACATGTGGTTGAGGTTGAGGGAATTCATATCATTGATGAGAAATCTAAGACAGTTTCTAACTTCCCAGAACGTACCAATACTGATGATGTAAGGAGTTTCCTTGGACAGGGTGGCTACTTTTGACGATTTATTAAAGGTTATGCACAGATCGCTGCCTCTCTTACAAAATTACTGAAGAAAAATTAAACTTTTGTTTGGACTAATGACAAGTCTCGTGCTTTTGAAACACTGAAGACAGCACTTACTAATGTCTCAATCTTGGTATTCCCTGATTATAAGAAACCTTCTCTTTGTACAGACGCATCAGGTGTAGGCCTAGGCGCATTACTGATGCAAGTTGATCATGCAAAGAGAAAAAGTGTAATAGCATAAGCTAGTCATGCCCTCAATGCCGCTGAACATAAGTTTAGTGTTATTAGCTGGGAGGATATGGCAGTTGTTTGGTCTCTCAAACTTTTCAGAGACATAATCTACGGATATCCAGTGCATATTCCCACTTTGTTATTTACTCAAAAGGAAGAAATCTTACCAGACGTCTAACACGATAGTCGTTATTATCCAAGACTCTTACCCGACCACTGAGTACGTGCCTGGTAAATCAGATGTGGTTGGAGATACTCTTTCATGTCACGTAACCGAGGCAGTCTCACCAAATCAACCAAGTGAAGTTCCTTATACAACTCTAACCTCAAATGTTATTTATAGTTGTCAGTGCACAGACTCTCTGTGGTCTAAAGCTATTTACTTCCAAGAGTCTGGAGATGCTTCGACCTTACCTATTCCGTCAGTGTTAGTAGATATCTCATGTTGCACAGTGATATCTTATATAGGACACATCCCTTACCTGTAGGAACATACCTAATAGAGAGGTACGTCAAATTCCTGTTCCCACTGATATCATACCTGCAGTACTCCACATCATCCATAACATACCTCATGCATCCCATCCGGGAAGAGTTCGGTGTTTGAGAAAAGCACGTCTTTCATTTTATCGGCCTACTGTGCGTAAGGATATCAATGTTCACTGTGATTCTTGTGTTCCCTGTAATCGTCTTAATTGGTCAGCCGGATTACCTGCTCCATTCTTACAATATCCAGTTCTATCAGGTCCATGGGAAACTGTTTCCACCCCTTGGATATAAACCTTCACCGGCCAATCCGATTGGAGCGCAATAATTACCCACTAAACCACCAGGCGCCAAAATTTGGTTATATAGTTACGACCCAGCGTAGTAAATGGTTTCCTGGTGCACAGGAAACCATTTGGCTTGTCACTCAGTGTAGAGTCAACCACAGGCTGAAGGAAGTGGAAAGAATGAAGGAAAGAAAGTCAGAAGAGGGAGTGTAAAGTCACCCGTAGGCAGAAGGACAAGGAAAAAATGAAGGAAAGAAAGACAGAAGAGAATGGAAGGAAAGAAGGATGGAGAGGAAAGGGCAGACACCCGAGAGCAGCACTACATCGAGTGAGTGGATGGTGAGCGCCCCATCTACCACATATATATATATATATATATATATATATATATATATATATATATATATATATATATATATATATATATATATATATATATTGTTACGGAACAGAGAAAGATAATGTACACTTTAAGTGAGAATACGAAGAGTCACTACTGTCCCGTAAAGTTCCAGGTTCAAAACAAAAGAGTTAGGTAAAATTACAAGTTAAAGTTTAATGCTCAAACTAACAACAAAACATTCAGGACTCATAAGGATAATGTAATGGCAAATAAACAGGTTAAATATATGGTTAACTGCAATAGCCTCTATTAACACGAAATTAGCAAGAGTAAATTTATCTAAGTCAGCCCTGATAAAATGAGATACCAGATAATCCTCAGTGAATGCCAGATAAATTATTACAGATACAAACTATTATCAAAAATGACTGACATAAAGAACCCTACACGAATTACAAAAACTTCACTAGGCCCACAAATTAAACTTATGCTATACAGTACAAGAAAAAATACAACAGCTATACTCAAATTACACACAGCTGCCAGATGTTTGGAGATTTCTTGAGCACTCACAATAATAATATCTGTACAGGGGAGGACAGAGATATGAACAAAATGAGGAGCAGATCTAAGTGGCAATGATGCAGAGACTGAGCTCATTATATAGGGGCCAGCAGAGCCTGATACAACTTGTAAGCAGGACGCGCAAATGAAGCCATGGGGACAAATAGCTGATAATCCCGCTCTAAGCAACAGAGAGAACGACTTACTCTACTATAACGGTAGAAGGGGGGAACTGAGGCAGAACACGCTCGTGATCAAACATGCAGCATACTGAGCGTTAAAATTACACAAAGGATGATGAAATCATAGGCTATGTAACAATATATATATATATATATATATATCATCATCATCATCATCATGAGCCGTTTAAGTATCCACTGCAGGACCGGCCTATCCCGACCGAAGTAGAGACGATACAGCCAATGTATCTCTACCAAGTGGCTTAGGCTGTCTGGAAGAGATTGTATGTAGGGTGAGGAGTGCTTGTAAGTGTAATTATAGTGTTGTACTGGTTTTGGATGTGTGTGTAGTCTGGGAACCAAACATACTTTACAGTATGCGACACTGGTTCAACCACAGCACCCCTGGTGTCCGCCAAAGCAGTACATGACCGGGAGAACTCTTCCAAAGTTTATTACCCTGGCAGGACGCGAATCCTTGCTCTCAAGTGTGCGAAAACGCACACTTTACCACTGTACCACAGAGTCTCTCTCTCTCTCTCTCTCTCTCTCTCTGTATATATATATATATATATACATAGGCTGCTTCTCCCAAAGAAAGGGAGGGAACCGAGACAAAACACCACACTCCCAATTTACTCATCCACACACACACACATTCATTCACATCTCAGCTCCAAGGGTAGAAGGGACAGATCCTCACCTCACCACACCGCACAAGGACCAACTGTGCAGTGCAATCAGCAACATCTGCAGTAGGGCCCGACAGCAGAGCTGATTTACCCCTGCCACATCATAATGGACTCATCTCCTTACCCACACCTGACCTGATCAGCTGATCAGACCAAATACAGGAGAATATACCCTCAGGGCTGCGTCAACATTTATTAATTCACAAATTCACTCCAGTCATTCCTATCACGAGCAGCCAATCTTCCTTGCTCAACAAACATCCCTCTCACATCCAAAACTCTCATCACAGTGGCCATCCATCCTATTCGTGTCTTCCTCTCAGCTTTACACCTCTCACATGGGATCCAGTTATCTTTTTCACCAATCGCTCATCGTTCATTCTCTCCACATGCCCAGACCATCGCAACACTCTCTGCTAAACTCGGGCAGCCATCTCTTGCGTAACTCCAGTTCTCCTTCGCACTTCATTTCTCACTCGATCCATACGCGTCACTCCACACATACTCCTCAGACACCTCATCTCCAATACATACAAACTTTACCTCTCTGCTACACCCATATTCCATGTTTCAGCCCCATATAAAGCAGTCGGTACCACTACGCCCTCATACAGCCTTCTCTTTACATCCATCCTAAGCAAACAGCATCTAAACACTTTTTTTTCATTCCTCCCAGTACGTTTCCTACTTCATTCATTTTAAACTTCACTTCTACATCTATTCTTCCATCCACAGTAACATCTATTTATCCATCTATCAATAGCCTGACGCCCTAATCCCGCAAAGAGTGGCCACAGGCAAAATGCCTCCAAGTCGCTCTGTTACCACCATTTGACTACCCTCCCCCCAACTCACTCCCCCCTCCCTCATATACCTCTCAACTCCATCCCTCCACCTCATCCTCGGTCTTTCCCTCCCTCTCCCTCCCTCCACGTCACCTACATACACCCTCTTAGTCTGTCTTTCATTCTCCATTCTCTCCACATGTCCAAAGCACCTCAGTGAATTTTCTCTAATCTTCTCAACCACATCCACATCCACCCCACAACATTCTTTCATTTCCTCATTCGTCAACCTGTCACTCCATGTCACTCCACATGCTCCTCTCAAGTAGCTCATTTCCACTGCTCTCACTCTTGACCTGTTCCCCTCTTGCAAGGTCTATGCCTCACTTCCATACGTCAGGGGAGGGATCACAATCCTGTCATGCAGTGACTTCTTAACTTCCATACTCACCTCCCTATTTCTCATCACTGCTTTCGGTGAACCAACAACCTTCCTTCCCTGCTGTACCCTTTCACGCACTCCATCCCCCAAGGTTCCATCCTTACTCATCACACTACCCAAGTACTTGAATGCACGCACATTCTCCATATCCTCGCCATCCAACCTCACCGTCCATCAATGACTTCATTCCTCTCAAACACCATAACTTTACTCTTGTTTACATTAACTTTTAGATTCGTCTTCCTACACACTGTCCGAAATTCATTCACCAAACCTTGCAACTCCCATTCATCTTCACTCAACAATACTGTATCATCAGCAAACAACAACACCGGAATCTTCCAAATCTCACCCTCATTCATTAGAGCCAGCCCCACATCCACTGCCCTACCTTGCACCTCCTTTACAACCCCATCCATGTATATATTAAACAGTCATGGAGACATCACACAACCCTGTTTCAGTCCCACACTGAGATCAGTGAACTCACTCAGCTCACCATCCACTCGCATCGTAATCCTAGCTTCTTCGTACATACTCTTCACAGCACTCAACAATTTCCTCTCCACTCCATATATTCTCAATACCTTCCACATACCTTGTCTATCTATTCTGTCATTAGCTTTCTCCAAATCCATGAAGGCAGCATACACTTTCTTTCCCTTCTCTAGATACTTCTCCACTAAACATCTTAGAACAAATATCTGATCTACACACCCTTTCCCCTTCCTAAATCCCCCTTGTTTTTCTCCAACTAGCTCCTCTGTTATATGCCTAACCCTATCAGTGAGTATTCTACCATATATTTTTCCAGTCACACTAAGGAGGCAAATACCCGTATTGTTACCACATACTTCTCTCGCTTCTATTCCTTTGTATAAAGGAACAATATTATACCTGATTTCCAGTCCTCCGGAACCCTTCCCTCTTCCCAAGCCAATCTACATAACTTCCATATCCACTCTACTACAATCTCACCTGCATACCTCAGCATTTAACCACACACTCCATCAATTCTTTGGGCCTTTCCCATCTTGATCTTCTTCATTGCTTCCACTATTTCTGCCCTACTGATCTCTTCCTCCCTCCTCTCTTCTCTCCTTCTCCCAGCCATTTCCCAACCACTTATACTCGCACTGGTCTCACTCTTTACATTCAACAAATCCTCAAAGTGCTCCTTCCATCTCCTCAATTTCTCTCTCTTCTCCACCAACAATCTATTATTCCCATCTTTCACTCCCCTATTATTACCCCTTTCACACTGCCTTACTTTCTTTACCTCCTTCCAAAACAATTTCTTACTCTCCCTCCATTTCACACTCAGATTCCTCCCAAATTCTTCCTCCACTTTCCTCTTACTCTCCTTCACCAAACTCTTCACCTCCCTTCTCCTGCTCACATATACCTCTCTCTTCTCCCTCTCATCTTCTCCCCTACCTTTACTCGCTAGCCATTCACTATATGCCTTCTTCTTTTGTTCCACAGCTTGTTTCACCTCATCATTCCACCATGCTGTCCCTTGTACATCCCTACGTCTCCTCCTCACTCCACAAACCAACTCACATGTTGCATCTATCTTCCGTAAATCTCTTACATACGTCTTCCACCCTCTCCATCTGCTCTAACTCATACCTTCCCAATCTTTCTTTCACTATGCTCTTATACTCTGACGTTCTCTCACTGTCTTGCAATTTCTCCACTCTTCTCACAGGAGCTGTTTCCTCCTGTCTTCCCCTTCGTCTCATCAACCATTTTCTTTGCAGCTTTACCTTGGCCATCACTAAGTGATGGTTTGAGACTCCATTCCCCCACCCTCTCCACACTCTTGCATCCAACACTTGTCTTCTCATTCGCTCATCCACACACACGTAGTCTATTATTGGCTTTCGTTCAACAAGTTCACCATCCATCCTCCTCATAACCCTCCATGTATACTTGTGGATCATCTTATGCCGAAAGTAGGTGTTAGTTATTGCTAACCTCATACCAGCACAGATGTCCAACAAAACACAATCCATTCCCATCTACTTCAGCTGGCATACCCCACTGACCAACCACTCCATCCACTCGTACATTCCCGACTTTGCCATTCATGTCTCCAATCAAAAACGCTCTCTCACTCCTCTCAAACTTGTCCATACATGCTTCTACACTCGCCCAAAACTTATCTTTCACTCTTGCCACTCGGTCCTCTGTCGGCGCATACGCACACACAGTCGCCCATGCTTGTATAACTACTTTCATCCTTACCCATACAATCCTTGCACCCACTGTTCCATAGTCACTTATATTCTCCTTCCACTTCTTGCTTATCATCAGACATACTCCCCCTCTTGCCCTCTCATTCTCATTAACTCCTGCACATATGCCTAAACCGTATTCCCATTCTTTCACCCTTTCACCTTCCATTTAGTTTCAGTCAATCCACATACATCCACTCTTGCATCCTCAAGCACCTGCACAATCTCTCTCTCTTTCACTTCATCATTCACTCCTCTCACATTCCACGTTCCCACCCTCAGAATGTCCTTTGTTCGTTCCTTAGTCGTCAACGTATGGTCCGTCCTGGTCCAAGGCACTTTACTAGCTTGTTTAGTTAGTTCTTTTTACGGGTTGGGGCACTAACCCACCACCAACCCTTTTAGTCGCCTCATACGACAAGCAGGGATACTGGGGGGTATTCTTGAAACCCCCTTACCCCCAGGGGTGTAACATATGGCCCTAACATACTTAAAACACTCTACCTCCTCAAGCAACTCACTATTCAAAACTATATTCATCCTCCTACCACCTACCAACCTCGTACACATCATCAGTTTATTATTATTCTCATTTACTCTCAGATTCCCCCTTTCACACACCCTTCCAAACTCCCCTATCAGCTCTCTCAATCTCTCCTCCGAATCAGCCACCAGTGCAATATCATCAGCAAACAGCAGCTGCTTCAGAATCCACTCACCATCACAAGCATTCACCCAGACTCAAAATTCCACCTAACTCTCTCGCATATATATATATATATATATATATATATATATATATATATATATAGAGAGAGAGAGAGAGAGAGAGAGAGAGAGAGAGAGAGAGAGAGAGATACACTCACACATATATACTGATATCAGTCCAGCCTTCAAGAAATTTTTAAATCATTTTAACAATATATGAAATTAGGTTACAACATGGAACAAGGAAAACAGTGAATCTTGATAAATGTCCAAGTGACGTGAAGATACTGCAACCTGACTCTGCAGCTGGAGAAAGCTGAGTGGGAGCATGACGAAATGAACAACACACAGCCCACTCCACCTCTACTATACTGTACAGCGTTGATTTGTGTGAAGACGTATGGACACCCAACTAATTATGTGAACATTATTTAGCTATTACAAGACCTTATTCTCTCGCAACACCATTGTGAATCCTATATAGACAGCTGTTATACAAATGTTTTATAATGCATCACTGTAACATTTGTCTGTGTTTTATCATTCTCTTATGAATGTACAGTAATTTAGTTAAATATTCTCCCTATTAACTCCTCAGTGGCCATGCCTTCAGAAATCTGCATGCTCCTCCGGCCGACCCTGTGACCATTTTTTTCAAAGTTCAAAAATCCATTTCTTTTTCTTACAGATGTGAAGAGAATCGTCTGACACACCTGACAATGTGTTTTTACCTTTCTAAGCCCATCCTGTGATTCTCTATGTCCGGCGGAAGAATTCATAAAATTACAGCGCATGTGCCATTAACATGGGCGAAAACATCCGAGATGAGGTGACCGCCCGAGTGCTTGGGATGGTAGAGTAGGGTCGCGCAAACATACCAGTGACCGTTCCCTTCCCATTATTGTTCCCAGTTTATTATAGCTTGCGTTAACTCGACATCACCGTCATTGGTTCGGAAAAGTATCGATCGATGCTGGCAGCTAGTATGCTCTTATGATTAGTACTGTATATTGCAATATAAATTTCTTAACATTACTTATAATATCAGTGTTGTTTTATTATTTAAACTGTCTTCTATTAATCTCTGTATCTATAACATATCGGAAGGCATCGTATTTACCCAGGGGGAGACAAACGTAAGCGAGCGGATGTTTACTGCTTAGTTGTCATGACTCAGACACTGCTATTATAGAATATCATGAATTGACAGCGGCTGCTGCCTATGGCCAAATCTGCTGAGAAAACTGTTTAATGTGTACACAGCTGACAATCCCTTACCTCACTGTAGTCAAGGCACTGGATAGCACACAAAGAAAACTCATTTATCTTTCCCCCCTGGGGGTAGGGGGGTTTTCAAGAATACTCCCTCAGTATCCCTGCTTGTCGTAAAAGGCGACTAAAAGGGTTGGCGGAGGGTTAGTGCCCCTCCCCGGAAAACAACTAACTAAAAAAACAAACAAGAAGCCTCGGACAAGGACTGACCAAACGATGACGACCCAGGACCGGACAAAGGACTTGGTAATGAGTACATGGAATGTAAGAGGAGCGAATGATGAGGTGAAAGAGAGAGAGATTGTCCAGGTGCTTGAGGGTGCGAAAGTGGATGTATGTGGAATAACTGAAACAAAATGGAGAGGAGAAAGTGTGAGAGAATGGGAGTATGGATGGGGTATATGTGCAGGAGTAGATGAGAATGAGAGGGCAAAGGAAGGAGTGTGTATAGTTGTGAGTAAAAGATGGAAGAAGAGCATAAGACAGTATGGATCAGTTGGGTCAAGGATTGTGAGGGTAAAGTTGAAAGTTGGAATACAAATGTGGGCGATGTGTGTGTGTATGCGCCAACGCAAGATCGTGCTAGAAGAGTGAGAGAAGAGTTCTGGACAAATGTGGAAGTGTGCATGGAAAAGTTTGGAAGGAATGAGAGAGTGTTTTTGATTGGTGATATGAATGGTAAAGTTGGTAATATGAAGGTGGATGGAATAGTTGGTGAGTGGGGTGTGCCTGCCGAGATAGATGAGAATGGGAGTGCGTTAGTGGACATTTGTGCTGGGAGGGGGTTGGTGATAGCCAATACCCTCTTCAGGCATAAAATGATACACAGGTATACATGGCGAGTGATGAGAAGGGTGGGTGGTGAACTGAATGAAAGGAAGGCAATGATTGATTATGTGTGTGTGGATGAAAGGATGCGAAGATGTGTAAAGGATGCAAGAGTGTATAGAGGTTGGGGGAGTGGACTTTCTGACCACTACTTGGTGGTGGCCAGAATTAGGATGCAAGTGAGATGGAGGAATAGAAGAAGGGAAAGACGAGAGGAAGGAGTAGTTGCAAGGAGAGTGGAAAGGTTACAAGAGGATGAGATAAAGGCAGAGTATAAAAGAGAAGTGGAGGAACGATTGGGCAAATATGTATTGGAGCAGATGGGAGACGTGGAAGGTGTGTGTAAGATATTTACAGAAGAAATATGTGCAGCATGTGATGTGGTGTGTGGAAGGAAGAGAAGGCGGAGGGGGGTGCAAGGAACAGCGTGGTGGACTGAAGAGGTGAAAAAGGCTGTGGCACAAAAGAAGAAAGCATACAATGAATGGGTGAGAAATAGGGGCGTGGAAGAAGTTGAGAGGCGGAAGAGAGAGTTATATGTGGAAAGGAAGAGAGAGAGGTGAAAAGATTAGTAAGAGAGAGTAAGAAGAGAGTGGATGAGGAATTTGGAAGGAATTTGAGTGTAAAGTGGAGGGACTGTAAGAAAATGTTCTGGAGAGAAGTGAAAAGAGTAAGACAGGGTGGAAGTGAAGTTAGCAGGGGAGTGAAAGATAAAAATGGTAGATTACTAGTGGAGAAGGGAGAAAAAGTGAGCAGATGGAGAGAACACTTTAAGGAATTGTTGAACGTAGAGGATGGAAGTAATGCGAGTATAAGTGGCTGGGGAATGGCTGGGAGAAGGAGGGAGGTGAGAAGACAGGAAGAAATCAGTAGGATAGAAGTTGTGGAAGCAATGAAGAAAGTTAAATCAGGGAAAGCCCCAGGAATTGATGGAGTGTGTGGTGAAATGCTGAAGCATGGGGGAGAGATAGTAGTAGAATGGATGTGGAAGATGTGCAGATTGGCCTGGGAGGAAGGTAGAGTCCCGGAGGATTGGAAGTCAGGTATAATTATTCCCTTGTACAAAGGAAAAGGGGAAAAAGAAGTGTGTGGTAATCATAGGGGCATTTGTCTTCTTAGTATAATAGGAAAAGTGTATGGTAGGTTACTTATAGACAGAGTTAGAGAAAGAACAGAGAAATTAGTTGGAGAAGAACAGGGAGGCTTTAGGAAGGGAAGAGGTTGTGTAGATCAGATATTCATTCTTAGATCTTTAGTGGAAAAGTTTCTAGAGAAGGGAAAGAAGTTGTATGGCTTTCATGGATTTGGAGAAAGCATATGACAGGGTGGATAGACAAGGATTGTGGAAAGTGTTAAGAATATATGGAGTAGATGGGAAGTTGTTGAATGCTGTGAAGAGTATGTACGATGGTGCGAAGGCTGCAGTGCGTGTGGATGGTGAACTAAGTGAATTTTTCTCTTTGAAAGTTGGTTTGAAACAGGGATGTGTCATGTCTCCATGGTTGTTCAATCTGTACATGGATGGGGTAATAAAAGAGGTACAAGGTAGGGTAGTGGATGTTGGAGTGGCCCTGGTGAGAGAGGATAGTGTGTGGAAACTACCTGTACTGTTGTTTGCAGATGATACTGTGTTGTTGAGTGAAGACGAAGGGGAGCTGCAAGGCTTGGTGGATGAGTTTGAGAGAGTGTGTAAGAAACGGAACCTAAAGGTGAATGTAGGGAAGAGTAAAGTGATGGTCTTTGAGAGAGGTGAAGTTAGTGAATGTACAGCGAGGTTAGATGGTGAGGAATTGGAAAATGTGAGTACGTTTAAGTATTTGGGTAGTGTGATGAGTAAGGATGGAGGTTTGGAGGGTGAAGTGCTTGAAAGGGTACAGCAGGGAAGAAAGGTTGCTGGTTCCTTGAAAGCAGTGATAAGAAACAGGGAAGTGAGCATGGAAGTGAAAAAGTTACTACATGACAGTATTGTGATACCAACTCTAACGTACGGAAGTGAAGCTTGGACATTGTTGGAAGGACACAAGTCAAGAGTGAGAGCAGTGGAAATGAGTTATTTAAGAGGAGCCTGTGGAGTCACGTGGAGAGACAGGCTGACGAATGAGGATATAAAGGAGCGTTGTGGTGTGGTTGTGGATGTGATAGGAAGCGTTATGAGGAACACACTGAGGTGGTTTGGCCATGTGGAGAGGATGGAGGGTGAGAGACTGACGAAGAGAGTGTATGTGAGTGAGGTGGAGGGGGGAAGAGGGAGGGGGAGGCCGAGGATGAGATGGAGGGATGGGGTGGAGAGGTATATGAGAGAGGGGGGTGTGAGTTGGGAGCAGGGGAGTGAAATGGCGGGGGACAGGGCGACTTGGAGGCGATTTGTTTGTGGCCACCCCAAACGGGATTGAGGCGTCTGGCAATAGATAGATAGATAGAAGAGAATTACAAGACTCCACGAGTGTAACACAACCCTCTCCCAGTAAAGCATCCAGTAGTAGTACTGAGTCTTTAAGAATAACCTGAATTCCTGATGGTATGTCTACTGACCTACCTCTCACAATTATCACATTCATTACAAGCAGATCATAAACAGAGTCCAATCACTGCTTATGAATGAGTTCCCATCATCTTTACCAGTGTTACAGTGCCGTATGAGGCGAGTATGTATGTACGTGCCTGTGATATGGAGTGAGGATTTCCGGGGATTAAATGGTGAGTGAATGGAGGTGTGGCCCATTCACTTGGGTACACTTTGGCCAGTCTCTCTCTCTCTCTCTCTCTCTTACACACACACACACACACACACACTTTCTTCTTTACCCTGCAACACCCTACAGTAAAAAAGAGCACCATTGCTGTTCTCGTCGCCAAACGGATATACATTTTAAAAGAAGGACCATATGCACTCCAACGTTTTTGTAAAGTGGAAGAAGTACTTATTATCTAGTTAAAAACCTATACGTAATCCTTCTTCTTCACATACCTTCCCAGCACAACTAACTGCCCACAGCTCTGCCATGACCCTTTATGTTATATTTACGGCTGTTCCGGCACGACATAGATACCCTGTCGATTATTTTTCTTGTATTGTGTATTTGTGTGTGTACGGTGTGTGTATAATATATGTATGTATGTATGTATGTATACCATCATCCCTCAACACACACCCATAAGGTGTGCATCCTTCACAACGCTACAGGGACTCACTGAGTAACACGGTGAGGGACACACTGTATTTGCCCGCCCCTCCGCGAGCAGCTAAAATTTCACCTACAACGTCGTGCTCTCAAATGCTTTTTGCTTAACCTCTTATTTATTTGATACATTTCACAACCGCTAGTTTTGCTATGTGGGCTACAAATATTTCGTTAACATCATTCTCTCCAGTGTTGTTTAATTTTCATGAATTAAGAGTTTCTTGCATTTCGTAAAGGTAACAAGGGGCTGGGATTAGTTTCTTTTATGACAAAGACTGTTTCATATGTTTTCTTGTAATTCGTGCAACAATAAAATAAACCTGAACAACCATTAGCGCTATGTGCCTTGTATCAAAAGTATTCACACAAAAGGTCATGCCGTCTTATGCTAAGTATTCTGAGTGTTATATGTGTTTTTGCAGGTCTTTTTATCAGTACATAAACTACTACTGACATTCTCGCTATATGTTAAAACATATTTTGCTCTCAACCTCTTGCTATCAAAGCGTTTACGTAATGTGTACATGGTTTTTTGTGCAACAATAAATGAACTATGATTCTCTCTCTCTCTCTCTCTCTCTCTCTCTCTCTCTCTCTCTCTCACACACACACACAATGTTTATTATGTATTTCTTTGTACTTCAATCAGTGATAAAGGAACTCAATTCAGCATTTTGCTATTTGGATTAAAAATAAAATTACACAGTCATAGCCCACTATATGCTGTTCACTTGTTCTGTATTATGCAACAGTTACATTTCATAAACAAATCGTATCGCTGTTTTCGTTAAGCTGAAATAAGAATCAAAGCGTCGTGGAATCAGATGCTACTTAAATGAGGCTTTCATTGTGATAAAATTAGATTTATTTTTGCTGCATCAAGATGGGTTTGTAATGATGAGGATTAAAAAGGCTGTATATAACGTGTAACCTCTATAGTTTGAAGTATTTCTTCAGCAGAATAGAGTGGATAGAACAAGATTATCTAGAAATGGTTCATCTACTTATAAGAACCCTCTCACGACCCCTCCCGTTGTGAAGGGTTCAATGAACGCTGTATGTCACCCTTTCATTAGGAAAAGGCTGTCCTAAGGCGGATAACACCGTCAGAAGAAGGAATATAATTAAAAAAAAAAAGCCTTGGTTTTAAGGTGATTAGCGTATTCCGTGCATTCCTGTAGCATCATGAAACAACTAGAACAGCAAAGTTTACTGTCAGAGCCTCCGGACTCTTGGACCAAAAAAGGCCGGAAAGGTAATATAGAGGCCACGCTGTGAATTATTCATATTCATATAAGTTCTTTAATATATTTACACTAATTCTTAAGAATATTTGTGACAACCCAAATATCTGTGCTTCATCAAGGGAATACTTAGGAAGATTGGTGGTTGGTGGTGGCGACCATCATCCGCTAACTTATGTACTGAAGTGATGGCTACTTCGTCCTTCATTCTTTGTCTGTGTCTGCCCTCCTCTCTTCAGATTTCCCCCATCATTCCTGTCACTTTTTATTACTCTTCTTTCCTATTCAGATGCATTTGCACTGAGTGACAAGCCTACTAGTCTCCTGTAAGCCAGGGAACCATTTACAACTTCATTCTTTGTCTGTGTCTGCCCTCCTCTCTTCAGATTTCCCCCATCATTCCTGTCACTTTTTATTACTCTTCTTTCCTAATCAGGTGCATTTACATTGAGTGACAAGCCTGCTAGTTTACTGTAAGCCAGGGAGCCATTTACAACACTGGGTGGTAACCATATGCCAACCCATACGTGCTCCCTACGTGTCAACAACTAACTCAGAGACAAACGGCACCCCTTATGGGTTTATGGCGTCTGGCTATAGATACATAAATAGACAAATAAATATATGGATACACTTAGTAAGGTACCTGCAACTGTCCTGGAGCCTGTAGGTGGCTGCAAATGGGTAAATCAAAGTCAGTCCCTCGGCACCCAGGGACACTGGCTCCTCTAAGCCACCCCTGGGAGAGTCATGCAATAACAGACAAATTGATTTTTGTGACTGTGTGGTTGACAGGGAATTCACACACATTGTAATGGTATAAATCGTAAACTTTGTGCATTTTTCAGATAAATAATATGCAAGATAATATTAAGATGTATATGAAACCAAGTTTGTGTCTTAAAGCAACGAAAATACTCGTACGGATCATTACTATGTTGTTACCCTCAACCTTATTACCTCCATCAAGAGAGTTGGAGGAGGCGATGTGTTCACCTCTGTTTGTGTGTCCCAAGGAAATCTCAAAACGTTATTGATGGATTTTAAAGAAATTTTATGGATATGTTGGTCATGGGCCAAGGAAGAGATGATAATTTTTTTGGTGATCTCAGTTGTTTGGTATAGGCGCTGGCGGAGGTATGCGCTCTCTGAGAGCTGTGAACTTGTTTGGCTGTTGTTTTTCTCGCCATTTCTTTCAATAATTAACACGCCTTCAGTATACTTCCATTTTCCCTGGGTACTGTCAAAAAATTTCATGGAGTGTCTTGGCAACAAAATTCATTTTTCATCATTGCACAGTGTTCACCATCCAACCATATGTTAATATGCACCGCATGTACTAACACCCAACCCATTTGTTTCTGAGAGATGATGGTGATAATGACGACTTGCATTTCATTAGTTCACGAAATGTTATTCCGTCGTTCCTTTGCGATGTTGATAATAGTTATCTTGATTATTCCCTTTTAACTGTTCCTAAATCCTATGCACCCAGTTTATGTAGTAACAACAGGGAGGCGATGATAATGATAATGCTGCTGCTGATGATGATGATCGTTTCTTACACTTGTTTTAATCAATGAGCCCAGACGATGCATTTTTATGGCAAATTTATATTAGTTATAGTTTTGTATTGTTCATTTTCACGTTTGTAAACTCTAAACAATCTACTGTATATATAGTAATATAGAGCGATCCATATGTAACGCTCCTCTATTACTCTGGCGGGCGATTTATTTGTGCTGCGCGCGGTTTAACTTGTGTTATCAATGTGCATCCGCCACCATTTATTTATTTTCTAATCCCACTGCCGTACCCACGCCCGCACCGACAGACTGAGCCTTCCCCCCAACATAAAGCTGGGGCGTTATTTACGGACCACCCTGTATCAATAGTGGGGATTGCATCATGATTACGATGATGATGTTGATATATTACAGGATTCTCTTTCTTACTTTATTTTTCTCCTTAATGTAGCAGAAAAAAAGTTATAATATTTTTGCCACACGACTTCCCATCATCACGCTAACCCTAATTCCCAATAAGAATGGTGTGGGTAAAAACGGGGTGAATAAAGAAGGAACGGTTATTCCCCTTCAGACCGGCAGCGTGTTATTTTATTTTTCTTGTTACTATAGTCGGTTTCACAAAGTCTGACGCACTGATTTTGCCAGCTGAAGACAGGTGGATTGGATAACACTGCGCTAAGTTCTCGGGCAGTGATTGGTCAATTTCCGTTGTGTTTAAACGTGCTCCAAATTGACTTTGTATTCCAACCAAGGCCCTCATTTATTTATAAGATATCGGATTAAACAGATACAAATTAAAGCAATGATATCTTTGATGATAAACATGTGCCTTTTAAATTTATAGAGATAAACCTGAACTGCACTGATAACAAAACTAAGCCAAGTCGCAACTAGACGCATACGGACAACAGCCAGCTACTGATTTAAATTCATTTCATTATGTTTGATTTCGTTCACACTGTACGCGGTTTTATTACAGAAGCATAGTTCAACTGTTATTTTCTCATCGGTTTGCTTTTATCTTACTTTCCTTTCTCACACCATTAACAAAAATTCGGTTCATTGTGCACTGATATAATCCATTACTTTCCCGGCTGCTCTCGATCGAAGGGACAGAGATATCATGCTTGAGGTGAGGGTGTTTGGTGGTCTGTCTGTCTGTATATCTGTCTCGTATGATACGAAAATGTTCAGCAAAATGAAACACCAAACTTAGTAATGTAAGAAATAATTTTACTGAATCTGACTATGAATACAAAAAAATGCAGATTTTTAAAACTACTGTTACCTATGAAGGTAATGAAAATGTGTATGTACTGTATATTGAGAACAGCAACGTACTGTATTGGCCCCAGTGAGGTGTGTGTGTGTGTGTGTGTGTGTGTGTGCTTACACAAATCATAATTATTGAAGGATAAGCTAAGCACATCTAGGGTAAGGTTGTATATTAGTATATGAGGTAATGAAAGTCATGGTGTAGACTGTAGACTGTGACACTGTGTAGTAGTTGTGGGAAAAACATTCCAGCCTTCACAGGACCTCGGAACCACCTTGCTATGAACGTCTGACTTCCCGCCACAGTCGCTGGCTGTTGTCCGTATGCGTCTAGTCGCGACTTTGCTTAGTTTTGTTATCAATGTCGTTCAGGTTTATCTCTAGAAATCTAAAAGGCACATGTTTATCATTAAAGATATCATTGCTTTAATTTGTATCTGTATAATCCGATATCTTATAAATAAATGAGGGCCTTAGTTGGAATACAAAGTCAATTTGGAGCAGGTTCAAACACAATAGAAATTGATCAATCACGGCCCGAGAACTTAGCGCAGTGTTACCAAATCAACCTGTCCTCAGCTGGTAAATTCAGTGCGTCAGACTCCGTGGAACCGACTATAGGTGATTTTATTCACAAGAGAGTCTTGTAGTAAAGATTATTGAAAAGTATAGCTTGCACCTCCAGTTGGGAAAGCCTCTCCTACACTGAATGAATATATGAAATTCGTGGAGGGCACTGAAAAACTGATAACCATCCGAAAATACCATTATTAAAAGTAAATGACTAAAACGGGGAAAGGGATTGCTGTTGGATCTGGTGTTTGGAGGATGGTGCTGAATGCCGCACGTCCAGCCAATCATGAGAGTAAAATATCTGGCGTCTTCTCCCTCCCCCCCCCCCACTGGCTCCATCATTGCAATGTCTGCTGGAGGAGTTGGCCAGGGATGGGGCACAGCTGAGGTAATGGGAAAGTGTTAGTGGAGGATTGAGAGACTGCGGTAATATGGCTGAGTTAATGAAGGACTGACGTGATTCGGATGAAGGGGACAGAGTTAATGAAGGACTAAGAGAGCTGATGCAATGGGACCAAGAGGAAGCAGGGGTGATGGTGGCCTGAGGGCTCAGGTAACAGGGGCTGAAGGGCAGGGATAAGAGAGGAGTGAGAAGACTTGAGTTCCGCGACATTAGGGGACTGGTTTGATGCAGAATTGAGTTCGAATGGGGTAATGCAGCTATACTCAAGGGAGCAGAGGTCTAGAGGGCTGGAGTTAAGCTGGGACTCACAAAGTTGAGGTAATGCAGGCTGGGGGACTGTGCAGACTACGGTAACGTGTGTTGGTTTAAGTAGGAGCTGAGTGTGAAGGTAATTTGGTCTGGAATAATGAAAGACTAAGGGAATGGAGGTAATGGGGATGGGAGGGGGTTGTAATATTTGCGGCTAAGGCTATATGGAGCAGAGAGAGTTGAAGACAGATTGGGGATCGAGGGGTCAAGGTGATTTGTGATTGGAGTAATGGGATACTGATGTATTCTAGAAATAGGGAGTTTAAAGCACACGTCCTAAGGGCTAGAGGGCTGGGGTAGTAGGGACGGAAGGCCAGTGAGGTAGAACGGGACTGAGAGAGCTCCCTTGGCCACAAACTCCCAGAAGTTGCCAGTGCTCACCTGATAATTCAGCTGATGTAGGTCACCTCTTCCTCACTTACACAGTCACATACTTTCTAAAATCTTTTCCATGATAATTATTACAGAACAGTACATATTTTCTGCAATAATGTAATCATTAGTTATTATACCAATTGTGTAGACATGATTTACTAAGAAAAATGTCGAAGAACATTTACTAAATTATATAAAACGATATGTGGTGCGATAGCATTCATCACATAATATTACGAGTCTCGTTGCATGCTTATTTTGAAACTCCTATCAGGTAGCTTTCAAACAGATTAATGTTTCATCTGGCTAAGGCTGAAGTGAATGTACCGAATGTTACTTACGAAATAAGTATAATTTTCAAAACCAGAAGCGTGGGAAGTCGAAACTGCCGGCCGAAATGGCGGGCGCCCAATAAGCCTAACACGTAGCAATGAGGTCGGTGCAAATGATCGTAAATTTAACTAAACTAATATTTTGCGTTCAAACGGCTTTACATTACTTTTGTATGTAGATATATGAATGTAAATTCTTCACATATTGAAAGAGTTAGGGAAAAGTATAAGTCAGAGTGATTAACTGGTGTTTGAGCTAAGAAAAATATTCGCCCCGGAAATGAGACGGTATGCTAATGTTTTAAACCACTAAGCTATATAGTATGGAGAGGCTATCTCCGCCGCGAGCGTGTGATTTTGGCAACCATATTGGAACACCAGCCCTCAAATTCAGATTCATATACTTTATTTCCACTAAGCGGTGGTTATTAATAAAGATACACTCGTGGCTTATAATACAAAAGCATATATGGATTATGATTATTATACATTGTTCAACGAATTATATCGGGTACATTAATATAGCCAATGAGTATAAAAAAGGGATACTGGAGAAAAATCTTTCCGCCCACCCCAGGGGGCAGTAATGTTATAGAATTGGCAACAAGATATATTTCTTGTGCAATGTAGCGCCATCTCTCTTCGATGAGTCCCTGTGCCCATTTTTGTATCTATAAGCTGCACAGTGGACCATGGCACTATATTTTTCAGAATCATCGGCTGCTTTCAATAACCCACAGAGCAGCTCAGTTAAAAAACACGGGCATCAGGCGTGGTGTAACATGGCTGCCTCTACACCAGCGCCGCCCTGGTGGCGGCTACATAAATTACACGGTGCTACCTATGAGAAAGCTTCCTCATACTATAGAGCTCAGTGTTCTAAACCAACCACAATACCTTTCGCGGGACGAGCGCGTCACTGCATACGTTCTTCCCCAGAGGTGTACTAACATCTTTCAATCAAATTACTGTATACTGGTTTCATATATACTAAATGTATGGATAGGAATTTTTCATTTTATTCAAATAATGAG
Organism: Coenobita brevimanus; assembly: GCF_032717465.1. Classification (NCBI taxonomy): domain Eukaryota; kingdom Metazoa; phylum Arthropoda; class Malacostraca; order Decapoda; family Coenobitidae; genus Coenobita; species Coenobita brevimanus. The sequence continues at coordinate 17,593,042 of NC_137007.1, forward strand.
ATCATGAACATCGATGGACTGAGCTAAAAACTAGGTTGGTCCCGGAAATGAGACAGTATGGTAATTTGTGATTGCCTTTTACTTATCATAATGGAGCATCTTTTCCTCATTGTAGTGAGTAATTATATTAATAATATTTTACTTGTGACTACAGTGACACTTGGAACACATAAAAGTAATTAGTTTAGTTGACCGACTTTTAATGTCTCAATTATCAGGTGAGACTTGGCAACATTTGGGAGTTTGCGAACAAGGCAACTGGGGCTAAGGACAGGGGAATAGGGAGTGCGGGGTCTTCAATGGACGGGTAAGTTGAGAGTAGTATGTGGCAAGAGAGAAAAAGAGGCGATAGGGAAATGAGGGAAGGAGAGTTGGAAGCCAAGAAAGGGTAGTGGGAAATCATCTTTACGAGACTCACTCATTTCCCCACATCTCTCGTAACGGCGTCGATGCTTACACAACTAGGTATTCCACAACTATCACATGTACATGGCTCGTTAACGCGTCTTACTGTGACAGTTAGGCTAACAAATCAGCTGAGTGGAGGATCATACGGATCAACAAGGCCTGTACCTATAAAAAGACTTAGTATAACTAAATACACATAGCAGACGAAATTTATCACAAGCTGCACTTAACTGTGGACAGCATATTTAAGTAATACCTACCAAACTGCTTACCGTTCTTAGGTACTCTTTACAGATGACACACCTGAGTGACCCCGTTAAGATTCCTTATGTGCTTCTCAATTCACTCATTTAAGATGCCCGCACAACAAAAACAAGAGAATGATATAAAAAGGAAAGAAAAACCATTTTGGGCAATTGTATGACATTCTCAACAAATTAGTATGCAGGCTACAGATTAAACAATGTTGGAATAATTTTATAATGACTGATTTTGAGAGATATGCTGTTACGCCAGGGACAATAGCAGCCTATGCAAGACCTCTAGCGCAGAAATGAAAGTATTTGCAATACTGCGTTACTCAGTAGCTGGAAAAATGCAGTTGTTTAATGGTGATAAGCCTAGACTTTTCTTCTCTCTTCTCATTCTCTATGGTACGATTCCCTTAGAAAACAAAGAATTTCCTTTAAAGATCTCTCGGTAAGACGTTTTTCCGTTATTCATCTATAGCTTATTTGTCAACATAGTTATCAAATATGACCAGGCTTGAGTTGTATGGTTGCGAATGCTGTGACTGTTTCGCAAATGAATAAAAAAAATAGGTATTTAGAGAATTGTATACCACACTAGCCTAAAAATAATTTTGTGTGCGAAGTGATGCCAGCGATCCGTGAACAGTTTTGTCCTAAAATTCAGATACAGCTGTGCCCCATGGTGATCATTCAAATGTTATATTCATTTAGTAAATTAGTGTAAATGTACATACTAACCGGGAAATGTAAGAAAGTAAAACGGGGAACCGATCATACCCTAACCAAAGCAACTCGTGTTTTGTCGAGGACACGACCTACTAAGGGACTCGTCGAGGTTAGGTTGTAAAAGTAATTAATGATGAATTTTTTCAAAAAATTCACCCAACTGCCATATGGTAACATTATTTATCGTGTTCATTCAGTACAAGAGAGTAAATGTATAAAATAGCAGGGAATCGTCTTCACGGAGTACAGCACAGGAAGCCCTTCATGTTTAAACTGGAAATCTAAAAACCTGTTGAGGTTAGGTGCTTTAGGCTTCTGTCGATGATTTGTATAAAAATTTAGCTATAGCCTTTGCCCTCATGGTAATTATTCAGTATCATACTCATTCAGTAAACGAAAGTAAGTGTGTAGAAGAACACCAAAAGAGCTAGGAAGTGTAATATTACAGTTACCGTCCATCGTCTAATCCTACCTAATCTGTCTTTGACGAGGAAACGACCAGCCTAAGTCATGGAAGCGATTGTCATAAAATCCAGTGTCCCTCGGTAGTCATCCTTTATAATATGCATGCGGTAAATTGGAGCATATGGACAATATAACCGGGAAATGTCTTGCAAGCATAAAGAGTGGGGAACAGACCTAACTTAACCATGTTTTGACGGGGAAACGACCGACTAAATGACTTGTCGCGGTGAGGTCGTGAAGGGATCCATAATGAATTTTGTCATAATCAGCGTTAGCTGTGCAGCATGGTCACCATTTTTATCGCCCGTCTTTAGAAGACGGAGCGATTATGTTTTTGCCTGCCTCTGTGTGTAATTCACCGGGTCGGTCAGGATCACTTGATGGTCGTGATTGTCAACTTTTACCCTCCCGGAAGGGAGCTGAGAGCTCCTATAGTCCGATCTAAGGGCAAGGCTGTGACCTTCACACACGCACACATGTCCCCTTGCTCAAGGGGGACAGTAACCACCCACTTCGTCAGTGAAACTTTTCGCAACCTGAGCGAGGCGCGAACTCCCGTCCACTAGTTGGCAAGCAGGAGCGTTACCACTGCATCAGCGAGCGTATATATATCTCATGACTGGCTTGAGCTACAAAAATTAAACCTTCTGGGTATCAAAGTATGGCCAAAATCTTGGACGAGTTCAAAAATGGGCACTCGGGGTGAAGGTCAAGGTCACCAAAATGGCTGCCAATATCAACTAGTTTTTATTGTCCGCCATTAGCATCATTATATCTCATGAAAGGCTTGAGCTATCAACATGAAACCTTCAGGGTATCAAGATATGGCTTAAATCTTGGTTTTGGCCAACAGCATATTCTGGCGGGCGATTAGCATTCGGCTCCAGAATGCTTTTCTTTCATTTCTTGTGTCCCCGCCGCAGGCCGCACTATGGGGTGGTACTACTACTCTGCAGCCAGGTTGTGTTAGGAAGAATACTGCCACCGTATTCCCTGCGTATCGTAAAAGGCGACTAAAAGGGGCGGGGTGAGGGGACTAGGGACCCCCTCCTCTGTTTTTTTAGTTCCTAAAAAGAGACAGGCCAGAGAAAGGGATGGGGGATGGAGTTATCCCCGTACCCTGAAGATTGGGTCTATGAATGTGCGTGGATGTATTACAATTGAGGCTAAAAGGGAGGAGATTGGAAGAATGTTTGTGAGAAGAAAGTTGGATGTGTTAGCTTTGAGTGAAACGAAGATGGAAGGGGAGGGTGAGTCTATGTTTGGAAGTGTGCATGGAAGATTGTCAGGTGTTGATAGAGGAAGGGCAAGAGAAGGTGTGGCCTTGTTAGTGAGTCCGGAAGTACAGCAGTGTGTGATTGAATGGAAGGAAGTGTCATCGAGACTGATGTGGGTGAAAGCGAAATTTGAACGTGAGTTGTGGGTGTTTGTGAGTGCATATGGGCCTGGTAGTGAAAGGGATGAAGAAGATAGGGAGTCTTTCTGAAATGATGTTGATGAGTGTCTGCAGAGTTTTGGAGCGAATGTGAATGTGGTAATGATGGGAGATCTGAATGCTAGAGTGGGAAATGTAGCAGTTGAAGGTGTAGTTGGTATGCATGGTGTGCCTGGAAGAAATGAAAATGGGGAACGAATGATAGCGATGTGTGTTGAGCGAGAGATGGTGATTGGAAATACGCTGTTTGAGAAGAAAGATATTTATATGTATACATGGGTGAGACAGGAGGGTGGAAGGGTTGTTGATAGAGCTTTGATGGACTATGTGGTTGTGTCTAGGAATGTAATAGGAAGATTGTTGGATGTGAGAGTTCTGAAAGGGAAGGGTGGAGGTATGTCTGACCACTACCTGGTGGAGGGAAAGTTAAGAGTAGGTAAGAGATGGGTGAGAGCTAGGAGGGTTAGGTGTGGCAGGGAGGTTTTGAAAGTGAGTTGGATAAAAGAGAGAAAATGATAGAGTATCAGGAGAAATTGAAAGATGAGTGGAACGCAGTGAAAGATCGGGAAAATGGCAGCGTGGAGGAGGAATGGCAGTTGTTTAAGAGTGCTGTGGTGGGGCATGCAAAAGAGGTGTGTGGTGTGAGACATGTGGGTGGTGGTGTAAGAAAAGGAAGTGAATGGTGGTGCAAGGAAGTAAGTATGGCTGTGGCTGAGAAGAGACGTGCATATGAAGTGTGGCTGCAGAGGAAGGATGAGATGTCATATGAAAGGTATAAGGAAAAGAGGAATAGGGCGAGAAGGGCTGTGCGTGATCCTAAAGTGGCAGCAGATGAGAGGTGGGGTAGGCGGCTTACAGAGAATTTTCAACAGAATAAGAAGATGTTTTGGAAGGAGGTGAAAAGGGTGTGAAAGGGAGAGTCTGGGAAGGAAGAACGAGTAAAAGCAGAGGATGGAAGGATGTTAATTGAGATGGATGCAGTAAGGATGAGATGGGCAGAGTATTGTGAAAGATTGTTAAATGTAGAGGAGGAATTGGTGGCTGAGATTGTGGCAGATGGAAGGGTGCAAGGAATAAATGTGTTGGGAGAGTTGAATGATTCTTTGATCACGAAGGAGGAAGTGGAGAAGGCAGTAAAGGAGATGAAAACAGGGAAAGCTGCAGGTATGGATGGGTGTGCTGTTGAATGCCTGAAGAGTGGTGGAGTGACCATTGTTGACTGGTTAGTAAGATTGTTGAATGTGTGCTTTGTGAAAGGTATGGTGCCAATTGATTGGGCAAGTGCTTGTGTGGTCCCGTTGTATAAAGGCAAGGGTGATAAGTATGAATGTACTAGCTTTAGGGGTATAAGTCTGTTGAGTGTTGTAGGTAAGGTTTATGGTAGAGTGTTAATTATGAGAGTTAGAGAGGGTACAGAGGGAGTGATTGGTGAAGAGCAGTGTGGCTTTAGGAGAGGGAGGGGATGCGTGGATCAGGTGTTTGCTGTGAGACAAGTGTGTGAAAAGTATTTAGCGAAAGGCAAGGATGTGTTTCGGGCATTCATGGATTTAGAGAAAGCGTATGATAGAATTGATAGAGAGGCTTTGTGGACTGTTTTAAGATTGTATGGACTTGATGGTAGGTTACTAAAAGGGGTGAAAAGTTTTTATGTAAATAGTAGAGCGTGTGTAAGAGTGGGAAATGCTGTGAGTGACTGGTTTCCTGTGAGAGTGGGGCTGCGACAGGGATGTGTGATGTCGCCTTGGTTGTTTAATATTTACATGGATGGTGTTGTAAGGGAGGTGAATGCAAGAGTTTTAGGTGGAGGTCTGAGTCTGGTGAATGTTGATGGTGGAGAGTGGAATCTGAAGCAGCTGCTGTTTGCAGATGATACTGCACTGGTGGCTGATTCAGAGGAGAGATTGAGACAGTTGGTAGAGGAGTTTGGAAGGGTGTGTGAAAGGAGGAAATTGAAAGTAAATGAAATAAGAGTAAAGTGATGAAGTGTACGAGGTTGGTAGATGGTAGGGGGATAAATATAGCTTTGAATGGCGAGTTGCTTGAGGAGGTAGAGTGTTTTAAATATCTAGGGTCACATTTTGCTGTGGATGGAAGAATAGAAGCAGAAGTGATGTTTAGAATAAATGAAGTAGGAAAGGTGCTGGGAGGAATGGAAAAAGTGTTTAAATGTCGTTTGCTTAGAATGGATGTAAAGAGAAGGTTGTATGAGGGTGTTGTGGTACCGACTGCGTTATATGGGGCTGAAACATGGAACATGGGTGTAGCAGAGAGGAAAAGTTTGAATGTAATGGAGATGAGGTGTCTGAGGAGTATGTGTGGAGTGACACGTATGGATCGAGTGCGAAATGATGAAGTGCCAAGGAAAACTGAAGTTGTTTGGGAGATGGCTGGTAGAGTTGAGCAGAGGGTGTTACGATGGTTTGGGCATATGGAGAGAATGGATAATGAGCGACTGGTGAAAAAGGTAACTAGATCTAATGTGAGAGGTGTAAGGCTGAGAGGAAGACCACGAATAGGATGGATGGACAGTATGAAGAGAGCACTGGATGCGAGAGGGATGTCTGTTGAGCAAGGAAGAGTGGCTGTGCGTGACAGAAATAAATGGAGAGAAATTGTGAATGAATAAGTGATGACGCAGCCCTGAGGGGATATTCTCCCGCATTTGGTCTGATCAGCTGGTCAGGCCAGGTGCGGGTAAGGGGATGGGTCTGTTATGATGTGGCAGGGGTAAACCAGCTCTGCTGTCGGGCCCTGCTGCGGATGTCACTGATTGCATTGCGCAGTTGACCCTTGTGCGGTGTGGTGCGGTGGGGATCTGTCCGTTCTCCCCTTGGGGCTAAGATGCGAATGAATGTGTTTGAATGGATAAGTAAATGGGGAGTGTGTCGTCCTGTCTCGGCTACCTCCCTTTCCTTGGGGGAAGCAGCCTAGATATATAGATAGATAGATAGATACATCAGAATACATGTGTAAAACAACGAAGAACCGTATTATGAGGGAAGAAATCAAAGGATGACGACAGTAGACAGGCGACAGAAAAAAATATTTTTGGGAAATACATACTACCAAGAAATTCAAATTTCACTCTGCTAATGGCAAAATCTTGATTGTTCATGCACTTTCTCTAAAATAATTCATTCTTTTACTCGTCAGCATTTTGCTATGTACTGCATTTCATCCAGCCTTACTCCACTTACGATTTTGGTACATTACTTTGCTATGTGGAGCACTAAGCAGTATCGATGATTGCACTTATTGGTGTTACCCAACACCCGCTTCAGGAACAAAATGATCCACAGGTATACATGGCGAATGACGAGAAGGGTGAGTGGTGAACTGAATGAAAGGAAGGCAATGATTGATTATGTGTGTGTGGATGAAAGGATGCGAATATGTATAATGGAAGCAAGAGCATATAGAGGTTGGGGGGGTGGACTTTCTGACAACCAACAGAATCAAAATGGAGAAACAGAAGAAGGCAAGGACGGGGGGAAGGAGTAGATGCAAGGAGAGTGGAAAGGTTATAAGAGGATGAGAAAAAAGGCAGAATGTTCTGGTGCCGACATCATTTCCACATTGGAATGATGTCTCTCACTATTATACGCATTGTGTTTATTCATATTTAGAGAAATGTGTTGTAGTGTTGAGATGAAGATCTAAATGCCACTTCAGTATAAGCTTGGTGTGGGAATAAGATAAGCACCAGACCTGCAAAAGTCAGCACTTTTCAACGTACACATGAGGGTAAGGGAAGGCAATAGAAGAATATGAATTGTATGTATGTTTAAGTCTTGGGGAAACATATACCCTGTTGGTATACTTTAAGGTAATTAATACTACTTTATTGAGGTGGATAATGTGCATGGTAGCACTGTAACTTACTTCTACTCATGCACAAATCCCAGTTGTCTGTGGAGTGGCACCTCTAAGAAACTGCTGATCTCAGGCCACTCCCACTGGGGAAGCCAGGCAGCTGGAGATTACATTCAGCTCTGGTGAAGGAGGGATGTACTGCTCTGAACTCTCTCTTGTCGCAGTTGCATCTTTCTGTGGCAAATAAAGAGAGATGAAAACACAATTTGCTCCAGTTTCCGTCACCTACATATGCTACCGTTCCTCTAATACCGGATCTACATCGATTCCCGCCATCTGTTGCATCAGAGAGACATTCGGGAGTGCCAGCCGGGAATTAGTGATTTCCAACCACTGTGAACATTACATAAATTGATGCCCTGCTTGGAACTTAGTGAAGTCACACTTAAGCTGATACATATTGGTGGTCAGCTGTAGGGTTCCAGTCAGCTGGTACTTATTGGTGTTCAGTGCTGGGATATGAAAAGGTGCCAAAGGGATTGTGTAGTGAACCCTTGGAAAACTGCTCGTTGATCCTACAGGTGAAACAGAAATTCTTACTTTCACTTTTGCAATGGGACTAATTGTGGAGTGAGATAAAGTGGAAGTAGCAAAAAATATTGGAGCAGTGAATTTGCTCTCTCAAGATCATCTCTGCCTTTAACCGAGACTGGTGAATTGTCTCGCTCTCATGTGTGAGAGAGCGAAATCTCGGCATATCTCTGTACGTCAAGGCCAGCATGGTGAGGGGTGGTGCCGTCTGAGCACATCTGGCAACCCTGGTGTGGTGGAGTCAGGCAGAGTGAGTGTGTGAGGCTGTGAGCGGCGAGGCGAGCCAGTCACCTCGGCCTGAGAGTGGGGAGAATATCTTCGTGTGGTTGGAGAGATGGAAACCTTGGCGGAGTGTGTGGAACTGCAATGCAAATCTACCGGGAACTTCAACATTCATCTGACACCTAGGTAGTGTACATGCATAGTGAATCACAGACATACACTTTTTAAGCAGCACATGTTAGTTGGGTAATGTGTGTAAAAATAACTATTTTTTTAGTTCCCCCTTAAACAGATGTGTTTTCTGTGTATCTTCTGTGTCCTATTTTCTATTGCTAAAATCCATAACTAACCTATTTGTGTATGTCAGTTTGTCTTCTTGTGACTGGGAAGGGAATAATCTGACAAGGATTAGATGGATACAGTGAAGAAGTGGGGATGAAAATTAAGGGGAGAACCAACCATGAAAGAAGGAGCTAGTGAATTAGGCTCGGAATTTTGTGAGTGGATGAGACATTGGATAAGAGTATTCAAAACTCTACATGATATGAGTGAGGGACATCTTGGGGTTCAAGGTGATCAGGACACTTCTGAGGAACTGAATAGTAAGGACTTAAACACTTTGCAGTTGCGTTCTGGTCGTTTTTATTTAACAGTCCCTGAACCTTCAGTTAAGTCCAAAATGGCCACCGATCTCACTGAAGAAGGCACATTTTGTACAGAAGAGACTGTGGACGTTGAACAGGCTACAACAGCACCCTTGGTCACTCAAGAAGATGCTCAAAGTCCATTAATCTCTGATAGTAATGCAACCACTCACATACCCACTTACACCTCAGATATTTATAGCACCCCACAAATCTATGGACAACATGGACAGTATAAATTATTTTCTAATGTTCCTTATGCTAATCCATGGGGCATGAATACTAATAGTATTGGCATGCAAACCCAGGATCTTTATACTAATCCATGGGGCATGAATACTAAGAGTATTGTCATGGAAACTCAGGTAAACCCTCCTCCCTTATGGCAAATACCTAACATGGCAACCACTAACTTGACTACTGCTAGTGTTCCTCAAACTGTACCTCCTGTAGCGCCGGTTAGACAGTCCCAAGGACCGTTTGTTACTCAGGCACCTTCGAATTCAGACTGTATAAAAGTGCTACCTACAGCACAACCGAGTTTAGTTTACTGGGGAAGATGAGTATGACATTCACAGGTTTCGGAGAGACTGTGAGGCTTAGATACATAGGCTGCAGCTGCTAGTGACGCGGAAAAGATTTGGCATATTAAAGCAAATATTAAGCCAAATTCCCCAGCAGCTGAAATTTTAGAGGCCTCACTATTTCAAACTGGGCCTACTGCTCATGAATATGAGAAGTTTAAGGAAGCCCTAATTAACACTTTTACAAGTGACTGCTATGTGTCAAACGCTTGGGTGTTTAGGTTCGTAAACAGGGCACGGCAGTATCCTAACTGTACTGAAAGCCAGGCTTTTGCGAAGGCAGCAAGATGCTATTTAGAAGCTAGCAAAGCCTTGCAAACTTCGGGCTCAGGAGACACAACTTGGGGATTGACTTTTGAGAGGGTAGCTAGACTCCTAGAATACCTACAATTACTGTCTTGTTTGACCCCTGCTAGGTGACTTCAGGTACATAGGCAGACAAAAAGACCTCCTGAAATAGCCTTGCCTGACATGAGCTTTAAGCTATAGCAAAGGCAGAAAGAGAGGCGGGAGTGTCTTAGCCGTGCACACAGAGAAAAGCCCTGCTGGCAGATTCTGCACTGTGTGTAACAAAGCTGGTCACAGATAAAAAGTGTTGGCATGCTAAAAAGGAGGCATATCAGGCAACCAAGGCCAACCTGACCACCATGTCTGGACCTAGTACTGAAGAGCAAGTGGGTAACAAACAAACTAGTACTAGTCCTCCACAGCAAAAACCGGCCAAAGCTGTAGAGACAAAAGTGCAAAGATGGTGTGTCATCCATGGGCAGTGTCCTCATTCTTTGGACTATTGCCCAATTGTTCTTGCCAAACGGGAAAAACTGGGCAACCAAGCTGGTTCAGGGGAAGCTCAGGGCCGCACGAAGAAGTAACCCGAAGGATATTACAATCCACAGATGCGTGTGTGGCTGCTATAAAAAAGGTGGATGTTGTCAATACCTTGGATTATAGGGAAAGGCCAGGTATCTTTGATAATGGACATCAGGTCATGTGCAAACATTATTTCTAGTAAAGTGCTGGAGAGGCTCAAACGTTTGATGCCTCAAACGAATTGGATGTTGTCAGCACCTGATGTCATTTTGACATGTGTGACAGGGAGTAAAATGAAGATCGTAAGCCAGGTACCATTGACACTGAGGGCTGATAAATGATCTCCTGTATTATGTGCTACATTTTATGTGGTTGAGGATTTTCCTCTGCCAGCTGATGGATTATTGGGCCTTGAATCCATGGAGGAGTATAACGTGATTTTACACACTCGGAGACATTCCATTTCCTTTAATGGGAAGGAGTTTGTAGGCCTTATACCCTCAGCAACACAAGCTGGAACTGGCGTCCAACAAGAAGCCGTTCAACCAGTTGTGACCCCGACAAGTGAAGTGTCAAGGGAGTCCCCAGACGAACATGAAACAGAGGGTATGAATTGGAAGCAGGTCAGGGCTATAGTGAGTGGGAATCACCACTTACCCAGTCCAACTGTCTGCAAAATTCCTGTCCGAGTACCTGATGTGTCAGAGGGAACTAATGTGGCATGCTTACCAGAGACTGTAAAACATAAGGCATTGTCGCTGGAATCCACCCTGTGCAGTGTCGGACCAGACCAAATATGAGTGGTTGCAGTTAGGCTCAGAGATGGTTATGTAGGTGACGATGTGCTATGGTGCCCCTGTAAAGGAAGTCAATGACGTACTGGTGATCTCTCCTGTAGTCACATCACAAACAATGACTCAGTCGGAACCTACTTGTCTAGAGAGATGAAAGCTGTTAGAACAAAACGTGAAGGTAACAGATAATATCTATCTATCTATATACCTAGGCTGCTTCCCCCAAGGAAAGGGAGGTAGCCGAGACAGGACGACACACTCGCCATTTACTCATCCATTTAAACACATTCATTCGCATCTTAGCCCCAAAGGGGAGAACGGGCAGATCCTCACTGCACCACACCACACAAGGGTCAACTGCGCAATGCAATCAGTGACATCCGCAGCAGGGCCCGACAGCAGAACTGGTTTACCCCTGCCACATCATAACAGACCCATTCCCTTACCCGTACCTGACAGATAATGTTGACCATAAAACATGATTGCTAGTACTTCTTAAGGACTTCTTCGACATAGTGGCACTTCCAGGAGAAGCGCTGGGTAGGACGGATAGGGTGAAACACCATATTGGTTTGTGCCCTGGTACAAATCCGATATATGTGCCTGCATACCATCTACCACACCGCCAAAGGAAAGCAGTGGAAGAGGAAGTTGAAAGGATGTTTCATGATGAAGTCATTCAGCCTTCTTTCTCACCTTGGAATGCACCACTCATTCTGGTGCCTAAAAAGGACGGTGGTGTGAGACCTGTTGTGGATTTTCAGCAAGTGAACAAGGTAACCGTACTGGACCATCCAATCCCGCATCTCAGAGATTTACTGCAGTCCTTGGGTAAAGGAAATACCATGTTCACCTGCCTGGATCTAGCATCAGGGTATTGGCAGGTGGAGCTGACCGAAGGGTCACATCCCAGCACTGCCTTTAGCACTCACCATGGGCACTTTGAATTTTTCCGGATGCCTTTTGGACTGAGTAATGCTCCTTTGACATTTCAGAGGATGATAAGTCAGTTGTTTGGTGACGTGTTAGGGCAGGACGTCCTGGCATATCTAGATGACTTACTAATTGTGAGCAAGGACATGGGCACTCATTTTAGTAAGTTAAAAGGGAGTGATGGAAACCTTAAGATCCAAGGGTCTGAAAATCAAGCTATTGAAGTGTGAATTCTTAAAATCAAGCATTAGATTTCTAGGGCACTTAGTTGATGGTGATGGCATCAAGGCTCTTCCGGATAAGGTTACAGCCATGGCAAATTTCCCTACACCCAAGACCAAGGATGACGTTCACTCGTTTCTTGGGCTCACTGGCTTCTACAGGAGTTTCGTCCACAAATATGCTGCTATCGCATCACCACTGACAACGCTACTTAAGAAGGATGCTGCATGGAATTGGGGATTATCAGAAGAGAAAAGCTTCAGCGACCTCAAGAAAGCCATGACTGAGGCACCAGTGTTAGCATTTCCTGATTATACTCAACCTTTCTATCTGTGAACGGGCGCCTCAGGTTTGGGACTGGGAGCGGTGTTACAGCAAAAGGATAAGGAAGGCAAAATGCACACCATTGCGAATGCCAGTAGGGCACTAAGACTCCCAGAAAAGAATTATTCGGCGACACATTTGGAGACATTAGCGGTCGTGTGGGCATTAAGACATTTCCGGCATATCATCTTCGGCTACTGGATAATTGTTTTAACTGGCCATGCACCCATACGTGACTTGTTTAAAGGGAAGAACATGCATTGGTTCAGCAAGGTAATGGAGTTTGATTCAGAGGTCAGATGTTTACCAGGCTGACAAAATGTCATTGCCAATGCCCTGAGTAGAAGCATTGCTGCTGCCATATCTGAGGATATTCCTCTTTCTGGGTATTCCCCGGACACAGTAAAAGCGGAATAGCGTAAGGATGCGATGAGATCTCAAGTCATCTATGCCATGGAGTCTGGCGACGAGTTTTGTCCACCTGAACTTCCGGTATCAATGACTCACTTCCATCTTCAACGGTTTTTTTTTGTATAAGAAACCCCCAGGGAAGGAGACTGTGTATCAGTTGGTTGTTCCTGCTACACTATAGCAAGCCATGTTACAGTTGGTTCATGACGTACCTCAAGCGGGTTCATCCTGGAAGTGACATGCATAGGTGAGGCAAGAAAGAAATACTATTGGCCGACCATGAGGAAGGACATAGACACCCACATTAATCAATGTGTCAAGTGGCAGAAATGCGAGGAACGACGGGACCTCCGACTCCCACTTTGGAATATCCCCTACCAGAAAAACCATGGGATACGGTCTCCATTGATCTATTAGCGTCGCCAAAGAGTCATCAAGGCTCAACCTACAGTATGTATTGGTGGCAGTGGACCATTTTTCACGATTCGCTAATGCATTTCGAATGCATGTCAGGAGAGCACAGTATCAAGCTTGTTTATGGAAGGCATCACTGCAAACGTCTACCCCGGATCTGGACTCCTCAGAATTTGGATGGAAGGCAGACCATGAAAACCACATCCTCCTTCCGGTTACACTTCCACCTGGCACTCTGGCTGCTCCTGAAAGGGTGTTAAATTTGTTGTGTTGCAGCTGTCACTCCATAGATGCATGCGCCACTCGACGATGTTCTTGTCACAAAGCAGATATTGCTTGTAGTGCCTTCTGCCAATGCAATACCACCTCTAGTCTCCATTGCTCAAACCCGTTGAACAAAACATTTCAGGATGCTGTTGATGAAACATGTGACACTGACATGGAATCGGATGAAGAATCTGATGATATATAGTACATGTAAATTTCCATGTAGTTTCCATGTAATCTTGTCAACTGATTTTTACTTTAATTCCATGAAGGAGGTTATGTTTTCATTGGTGTTGGTTTGTTTGTTTGTCCGTCTGTCTGTCTGCCTGTTAACATGATATCTCATCTTTCATGAACTGATTTTCATGGAATCCTGTATGTAGGTAGACATTGGAATAAGGAACAGGTGATTACATTTTGGAGCAGATCTTGGTCTGGATGCGTCACCATTATTGTTTTTGTTGAATAACTTTAAGAGGAATATTATGGCATATATGTGATTTAAAACCCAAAGGGTACATTTTCAAGGTCAAAGAATGTTATTACAGGAGTGACAGTGCCGTACAACTAGTGCCTGTAGTTAATAGTAGCAATTTGGGCAAATAGCACAGCCTTTGATGTCTGAGCACTGCTTGTTTAACCAGGAAATCATTTAAATATGAGTATAAATAAATAAAATGATGATCTACAGTTCTTTTATGAGTGAAAGATGGGAATAATAGATTGTTGGTGGAGAAGAGAGAGATATTGAGGAGATGGAAGGAGCACTTTGAGGATTTGTTGAATGTAGAGAGTGAGAGCAGTGTGAGTATAAGTGGTTGGGGAATGGCTGGGAGAAGAAGAGATGAGAGGAGGGAGGAAGAGATCAGTAGGGCGGAAGTAGTGGAAGCGATGAAGAACATTAAGCTGGAAAAGGCCCCAGGAATTGATGGAGTGTGTGGTGAAATGCTTAGGTATGGGGGTGAGATTGTTGTGGAGTGGATATGGAAGTTGTGTAGATTGGCTTGGGAAGAGGGAAGGGTTCCAGAGGACTGGAATTCAGGTTGTTACATAGCCTATGATTTCATCATCCTTTGTGTAATTTTAACGCACAGTTGCTGCATGTTTGATCACGAGCGTGTTCTGCCTCAGTCCCCCCCTTCTACCGTTATAGTAGAGTAAGTCGTCCTTTCTGTTATTCAGTGCGGGATTGTCGACCGTTTGTCCCCATCGCTTCATTTGCGCGTCCTTATTACAAGTTGTGTCGGGCTCTGCTGGCCCCTATATAATGAGCTCAGTCTCTGCATCATTGCCACTTAGATCTGCTCCTCATTTTGTTCACATCTCTGTCCTCCCCTGTACAGATATTATTATTGTGAGTGCTCAAGAAGTCTCCAACCATCTAGCAGCTGTGTGTAATTTGAGTATAACTGTTGTTGTATTTTTTCTTGTACTGTATAGCATAAGTTTAATTTGTAGGCCTAGTGAAGTTTTTGTAATTCGTGTGGGGTTCTTTATGTCAGTCATTTTTGATAATAGTTTGTATCTGTAATTATTTATCTGGCATTCACTGAGTATTATCTGGTATCTCATTTTATCAGGGCTGACTTAGATAAAATTTACTCTTGCTAATTTCGTGTTAATAGAGGCTATTGCAGTTAACCATATATTTAACCTGTTTATTTGCCATTACATTATCTTTATGAGTCCTGAATGTTTTGTTGTTAGTTTGTGCATTAAACTTTAACTTGTAATTTTACCTAACTCTTTTGTTTTGAACCTGGAACTTTACGGGACAGTAGTGACTCTTCGTATTCTCACTTAAAGTGTAGCCTACATTATCTTTTTCTGTTCCGTAACATAAATTTGGCGACCTCATATCAGGATATTCAGGATATTATCATAAGGATATTGCTTGATATTTTGTGACTGTTACTTATTAATTATGTCTACTATTACTACACTTGATGAAGCCAAAGATTTTTTGTCAAATGTGCAAACAGTGTGTGATATAGAAAACAGAACAAAGAATGAACTTAAGCTTGTTGCTCAACAATTGGGAATTGCAGTTCACTCTCATCATTCTAAAGATCAAATTGTTGGCATGATTAATAAAAGCTTGTTTAATGTAACTCCTCCAAATGAGCAAACGCAGATTGAATTAGCTAAGTTACAGCTAGCTCTGCAGGAGGCTCGTGCTAAAGAAGCTGAATTTCAGGCAAATGCTAAGGAGGCGGAATCTCAGGCTCGGATTCAGGAGGCACAGATACAGGCACAAGTTGAACTTGCTAGGATTCAGGCAGACCATGAGTATCGCATGAAACTAGGTGGAACTGGATCATCTAGCTCTGATGATTTTGATGTGGCTAAAAATGTTAAACTTGTCCCTCCTTTTAATGAATCTGATTTAACAAAGTATTTTCAGTTGTTTGAGAGGGTAGCTACAGGTTTTAATTGGCCTAAGGAGTATTGGCCAGTACTCCTTCAAACTGTTCTCACCGGTAAAGCTCAAGTAACTTATGCATCTTTGCCTCAGGATCAATCTGATAATTATGATGTAGTTAAGAGCTTGATTCTTAAGGCCTATGAGCTTGTTCCTGAAGCCTATAGAGTAAAATTTAGGACAACTTACAAGCAAGATAAGCAATCCCATGTTGAGTATGCAAAAATCAAAGAAGATCTGTTAGAGCAGTGGTTAAATTCTAAGAATGTGGATTCTGATTTTGGTAAATTTAAGCAGATGATTTTGCTGGAGGACTTCAAAAGGTGTATTTATAAAGATGTAAGCCTATATCTTGATGAGAAAAGAATAGATAATTTGTCTGATGCTGCAGTTTTAGCTGATGAGTATGTTCTCACTCACAAGAGATATTCTAGAGAAAAAGGGAAAGCTGAGAGTAAGTACGTTGCCTCTACTCAGAGTACAGGTAACAGGAAAGAGAATAAGGATGATGTTTCTCAGGAAGTAAATACCAGCTTCACCTCTAGATTTCAGAAAAGTAAATGTACTTATTGTAGTAAGCTTGGTCATACTACGGAGAGATGTTTCAGGAGACAGCGTGATGTGAACAAAAAGGAGTCTTTAAATATTCAGTCAATTGGTCTAGTGTCCACTCTTGAGAGTTCCCAGAATTCTTTAACTGAGTTAACTGAACCTGCTTTGAGAGGTAACTTAAATTCTCATGATGGCGCTCCTCTTTTGAGCAGTAACGTGGGTAACACTCTCAAGAGTTCATGTGCTAATTTCCTGTCTGATGGTTTTGTCAGTCCTCTGGACAGTAATGACAGGAAATCAGTTCAAATATATCGTGATACAGGTGCTTGCCAATCCCTTATGCTGACCAGTGTTCTAGGCTCTAATGTTAATTCCTCTGATGAAACTGTAATCTTACAAGGTGTAGGGAATAATTACTTCTCTGTCCCTCTGTGCAGAGTGAATTTAGAGTCTGGTTTTGTTAATGGTTCCGTTATGGTTGGGTTGGTTGAGACACTCCCAATGTCAGGTGTAACTTTCTTACTTGGAAATGATATTGGTGGAAGTCAAGTGTGTCCAGCTCCTCAGTTGTCTGGTGAGCCAGTGGCTGCGTCCCAGGATTGTGATGTCCCTGATGTGTTCCCTGCATGTGCTGTCACTAGGGCTAAGTCTAAAGTTACTGGTGATTTAGAGGATAATGATGATGATGATGTTATCCTAGCTGACACTTTTCTTGCTAATTTGGACCACTCACCAGATGAGGCAGTACCCCGTAGTGTTGATAATTTGTCTCGTCAAGAGTTGGTTGAGTTGCAGGTTGCTGACCCTGAGTTGAAAGGTCTAGCTAACTCTGCTTACAGTGAAGAAGAGTCAGCCGGTGCTTCTACTTGTTATTATGTAAAGTCAGGAGTACTTATGAGGAAGTGGAGACCCCCAACAGCAACAGCCGACTGTGAATGGGAGGTTGTACATCAAGTTGTCATCCCTCGTGTTTGTAGGCAGGATATCATTAGAGTGGCTCATGATTCCAGTTTGGCAGGACACCTTGGAGTGAGGAAGACTGTGGCACGCATTTTGAAACACTTCTACTGGCCAGGTATCTTCAGGGATGTTTCCTGGTATTGTAAGTCTTGTCACACTTGTCAAGTTGTGGGGAAGTGTAATCAGACCGAAAAGGTTGCACCTCTAGTTCCCATTCCTCCTTTTGAGGCGCCTTTCACCCGTGTGTTGGTGGATATTGTGGGCCCTCTTCCTAAGACTTCTTCAGGATTTTCTTATGTGTTGACCATGATTGATATGGCTACTCGTTATCCTGAAGCCATTCCACTTAGAAACATCTCAGCAAAGAACGTGGTTAAGGAAATGCTGGGGTTCTTCACAAAGTTTGGTCTGCCCAGGGAGGTGCAGTCGGACCGGGAAGTAATTTCATGTCAAACGTTTTCAAGCAGTCTCTGAAAGAGTTGGGCATCACCCAGATCACGTCTTCAGCTTACCATCCCCAGACCCAAGGAGCGTTGGAGAGATATCATCAAACACTCAAATCGATGCTCAAGAAATACTGTTTGGAACATCAGAAAGACTGGGATAAAGGTCTCCCATTCGTTGTGTTTGCCGCAAGAGAATCTCCAAATGAATCACTGGGCTTCTCACCTTTTGAACTACTGTTTGGCCATGAAGTAAGAGGACCCCTTAAGTTACTCAAGGAATGCTGGCTGTCGGAGGAAGATGACGTCAACCTGCTGGAGTATGTGATGAAGTTCAAAGAACGGCTGTCCACTGCTTTACAGCTGGCGAGAGAGAATTTAGGAGCTGCTCAGGAGAAGATGAAGACTTGGTATGACAAGAAGTCCAGGTTACGCCACTTTCAGCCAGGAGATCAGGTTTTGATTCTGCTACCAGTTCATGGGCAACCTCTTCAAGCCAAGTTTAGTGGCCCTTATTTCGTGGAGAAGAAACTCAGTGATGTCAACTATGTCATCGCCACACCAGATCGTAGAAAGAGCAAGCAACTATGTCACATCAACATGCTAAAGTTATATCACAGGCGGGACGAAAATAATCCAGTCTGCACTGTAGCTGTTCCACCCGAGTCTACAAGTGAAGTTCTCCCATGCAGCATGAGCCTGAGTGATAGTTTGGGGAAGAATCCTGATATCATGAATGATCTCCAGACTAAGCTTTCTCATCTACCTCCCAAGGAAATGCAGGAGTTTTCGGCATTACTGCAGGAGTACCCGCAAGTGTTCCGTGCCACTCCAGGAAGAACTACTGTGTTGATGCATGATGTCGATGTTGGAGACGCAAAGCCAATTAAATTGCCTCCTTACCGTGTGAACCCAGTGAAAGTTCCTCTCATCCAGAAGGAGCTTGGCTACCTGTTGGACCACAAGATGATTGAGCCCTGTCAGAGCGAGTGGAGTTCTCCTGTCACTCTAGTCCCTAAGCCAGGTGGGTCACATAGGCTTTGCATCGACTACAGACGTGTTAATCAGATAACTAAAACAGACACTTACCCTCTCCCTCGTGTAGAAGATTGCATAGACAAGATCGGAAAGGCTAGGTACATAAGTAAGTTTGATTTGTTAAAGGGATACTGGCAAGTACCTATGACTGAACGTGCTAGGGAGATCTCATGTTTTGTAACACTAGGAAAGGCTTTTGCATGTTCTGTAATGCCGTATGGTATGAAGAATGCACCAGCCACATTTCAGAAGCTCATGAATGTTGTAACAGAGGGTTTGGCAGGGTGTGTTGTTTATATTGATGATGTATTAATCTTCAGTGACAACTGGAAAGATCATCTATGCCATGTCAGTAAATTTCTTGACCGTTTAGTTCAGGCTAATCTTGTAGCTAATTTATCAAAGTGTGAGTTTGGTCAAGCTAAAGTTCAGTACCTTGGGTATGTAATTGGTGATGGACATGTTGCACCACCAGGAGCTAAGGTTCAGGTTATAAGTGATCTTCCCAGTCCTAAAAGTAGGAAAGAGCTACAAAGATTTTTGGGAATGGTAGGTTATTACAGGAGATTTGTTCTTAACTTTTCTATTCATGTATCACCACTTACAGACCTACTGAAAAAGGGAGTTGAATTTGTCTGGACCGATAACTGTGAATCCTCTTTCAACAAACTTAAAGCTATTCTATTAAGTCAGCCAGTGCTCGCTACTCCAAATTTTGCTAAGCCTTTTAAGATGGCTGTTGATGCAAGTGATACAGGAGCTGGGGCTGTTTTGCTGCAAGAGGATGATCAGGGTATTGAACATCCTGTATCTTATTACAGTAAGAAGTTCACTCCACCTCAAAAGAACTACTCAACTATTGAGAAAGAGCTTTTGGCCTTGATTTTGGGTTTACAGCATTTTTCATTTTATTTGTGTTCTGGTTTTGACCCCATAGTCATTTATACCGATCATAACCCACTGAAATTCCTTAGTAAGTTTAAAGATAAAAATCAGAGATTGACAAGATGGAGTCTACTCGTACTTCTTCAGGAGTATTCATTAGACATACAACATGTCAAGGGGAAAGAAAATGTTATTGCAGATTGCTTATCCAGACTTTAGACAGATTGTTTTAGAGTAATAAGAAATTTCCTTTGTAAATTTCTTTTTCTTTGTGGGGAGGTGTTACATAGCCTATGATTTCATCATCCTTTGTGTAATTTTAACGCACAGTTGCTGCATGTTTGATCACGAGCGTGTTCTGCCTCAGTCCCCCCCTTCTACCGTTATAGTAGAGTAAGTCGTCCTTTCTGTTATTCAGTGCGGGATTGTCGACCGTTTGTCCCCATCGCTTCATTTGCGCGTCCTTATTACAAGTTGTGTCGGGCTCTGCTGGCCCCTATATAATGAGCTCAGTCTCTGCATCATTGCCACTTAGATCTGCTCCTCATTTTGTTCACATCTCTGTCCTCCCCTGTACAGATATTATTATTGTGAGTGCTCAAGAAGTCTCCAACCATCTAGCAGCTGTGTGTAATTTGAGTATAACTGTTGTTGTATTTTTCTTGTACTGTATAGCATAAGTTTAATTTGTAGGCCTAGTGAAGTTTTTGTAATTCGTGTGGGGTTCTTTATGTCAGTCATTTTTGATAATAGTTTGTATCTGTAATTATTTATCTGGCATTCACTGAGTATTATCTGGTATCTCATTTTATCAGGGCTGACTTAGATAAAATTTACTCTTGCTAATTTCGTGTTAATAGAGGCTATTGCAGTTAACCATATATTTAACCTGTTTATTTGCCATTACATTATCTTTATGAGTCCTGAATGTTTTGTTGTTAGTTTGTGCATTAAACTTTAACTTGTAATTTTACCTAACTCTTTTGTTTTGAACCTGGAACTTTACGGGACAGTAGTGACTCTTCGTATTCTCACTTAAAGTGTACATTATCTTTTTCTGTTCCGTAACAAGGTATAATTGTTCCTCTGTACAAAGGAAAATGGGAGAGAGAAGTATGTGGTAACCATAGGGGTATTTGCCTTATTAGTGTGACTGGTAAAATATATGCTAGAATACTCATTGATAGGGTTAGGCATATGACAGAGGAGCTAGTTGGAGAAGAACAAGGGGGATTTAGGAAGGGAAAAGGGTGTGTAGATCAGATATTTGTTCTAAGATGTTTAGTGGAGAAGTATCTAGAGAAGGGAAGGAAAGTGTATGCTGCCTTCATGGACTTGGAGAAAGCTTATGACAGAATAGACAGGCAAGGTATGTGGAAGGTATTAAGAATATATGGAGTGGAGGGGAAATTGTTGAATGCTGTGAAGAGTATGTACGAGGGAGCTAGGGCTACGGTGCGAGTGGATGGTGAGCTGAGTGAGTTCTTTGATCTCAATGTGGGACTGAAACAGGGGTGTGTGATGTCTCCATGGCTGTTTAATATATATATGGATGGGGTTGTAAAGGAGGTGCAAGGTAGGGCAGTGGATGTGGGGCTGGCCCTAATGAATGAGGGTGAGATTTGGAAGATTCCGGTGTTGCTGTTTGCTGATGATACAGTATTGTTGAGTGAAGATGAATGGGAGTTGCAAGGTTTAGTGAATGAATTTGGGACAGTGTGTAGGAAGAGGAAGCTGAAAGTTAATGTAAACAAAAGTAAAGTTATGGTGTTTGAGAGGAATGAAGTCACAGATTGTGCAGTGAGGTTGGATGGTGAGGATATGGAGAATGAGTGCATTCAAGTACTTGGGTAGTGTGATGAGTAAGGATGGAACTTTGGGGGATGAAGTACGTGAAAGGGTACAGCAGGGAAGGAAGGTTGTTGGTACACTGAAAGCAGTGATGAGAAATAGGGAGGTGAGTATGGAAGTTAAGAAGTCACTGCATGATGGTATTGTGATCCCTACCCTGACGTATGGAAGCGAGCCGTGGACCTTGCAAGAGGGGAACAAGTCAAGAGTGAGAGCAGTGGAAATGAGTTACTTGAGAGGAGCATGTGGAGTGACGTGGAGGGACAGGTTGACGAATGAAGAGGTGAAGGAACGTTGTGGGGTAGATGTGGATGTGGTTGAGAAGATTAGGAGAAATACACTGAGGTGGTTTGGACATGTGGAGAGAATGGAGAATGAAAGACTGACTAAGAGGGTGTATGTAGGTGAGGTGGAGGGAGGGAGAGGGAGGGGTAGACCGAGGATGAGGTGGAGGGATGGAGTTGAGAGGTATATGAGGGAGGGGGGGGGTGAGTTGGGGGGAGGGTAGTCAAATGGTGGGTGACAGAGTGACTTGGAGGCGTTTTGTCTGCGGCCACCCTTTGCGGGATTAGGGCGTCGGGCTATAGATAGATAGATAGACAACCAAGATTTATCGCAGATGAAAAAAGTCATGGTTGTTGGTGGTGGCGCTCACCATCCACTCACTCGATGTAGTGCTGCTCTTGGGTGGCTGCTTTTTCCACTCTTGCTTCCTTCCTTCTTTCCTTTCTCTTATGTCATTCTTTCCTTCATTCTCTCCTCTTCCTTCTGTCTCCGGGTACACTTTGCTCTGAGTGACGAGCCAAATGGGTTCCTGTTCACCCGGAAACCATTTACTATGCTGGATGGTAACCTTATATCCGAATTGAGGCGCCTGGTGGTTTAGTGGGTAACAAAGACTCTTCAATGGGATTGAGCCGGTGTAAGTTCATATCCAAGGGGTGATTGGGGTTTACTGCTCACGTAATGCCACTCAGGGATGAGTGAGGCTAGTCACTCTCACCTTAAATGTCAGGACCAACTTGCCTAACCCCGGGCTCCTACGCTTCTCATGGGGCAACACAGGTTTAGATGATGGATGGATGGAAAAAAGTCATTCGCAATTACTTGAATAGAATGCAGTTTGGGCACTGCATTAAATACAGTGCCTAAACTTATGGATGCCTTACACATTTCTCTTGCCTAAAGATGACTAATATTTCGTTCACCTTAACCTGTTGGAGATTTTTACACTTGCAGCCAATTTTCCTTAGCTCAGTTGCGAAGTAAGACAGCAGAACGTCCCCGCAACCTTTTCATTTTTTGTTTTCCATGATTACAAAATACTCTAATGTTAATCGCTTGTTATATCTCAGCACTCAGGATGGAGAGATGGTAATTTTAAGCATTGTTAAGGTGAACCGACCGTAGTTCCCTGGAAGCCTGCTTAATTATATCTTGACTGTGTGATCAGTCTCCATGTAATGGCTGCGGCGGTAAAACAGCATCCAGAATTCAAAATACGTTAGTTTATCTTGCGGACAAACATGGGATAAAATAGGAGTGTTGTGTGGCTGGCACATAGAACTGAAAGAAACTTTGAAAATAAGAACTCTGTTTTTGTTATCTGTTGAAAGATTCCCTTTAACTGCAACGTCGTCAGCTAATGAGCGCTTGCCTAATAATGTAGATGCGAATAACAGAAAAAAAAATCTCTTTTCCACTGCGTCTATTGCAGCCATTGCACTTTGGAATAAAAGAACATATTTTTGGAAACTAATGTTTGATCTTTTATCTATTGCCTTGCAAAGAGCAGGTAAGTTCTATTGTTTACAAGCTGGCTGGCCTAGTGAATGACTAAATCTGAATGCCTGAATACTGGACGCAGGTATTTTTACCCTGACCATTAATATCAAAGGAACGTGTGGCAGAGACGCTCACAAAGGAACCAGCTATACACTTCCGAGCGATTGTTTTGACTTATCTGGGAGAAAGAGCATTGCAAAAATATCATGGCAAGGAAGACCACCACGAATGTGGTTATTGTTTGTACAGTACCTTTAGTTAACTGATTTTTACTCCTGCGGGTTAATTTCTAGACTGATGCATTCACTGTTATTATGCAGTTTTCTGTTACTTACAAAAAACAAAAAAAAAATCCCAAAGCACGCGTTCTAGAAAGACACCGGGTATATTACTATTAAATTTCGTTTTAAACACACACACACACACACACACACACACACACACACACACACACACACACACACACACACACACAGTGTTTTACAGGTATAGTGTACAAGTTGCCTGTTGCAATTAATACCGTCAAGGATGTCTTAATATATGAGTGACGGATACTTCACATAGCTACATAACGGAGGCTGTCCATTCCTCATAAAAATAATCTACCTGAAGTCGGAATAAACTGTTAATTATTATCATTATTTTTATTATTTTGTTGTAGGTGGTGGTAATCATCATCCAGGTTGTGCTTCCTATTTCTTCCTTCACCTTTATCTCATGTTCTATGTCTGCTCTTCTCTCTTCCTTTTTCTCTCAACTTTCCTGTCACTTTTTACTACTTTTCTTCTTCTTCAGGTTGTTTTTCGTTGAGTGACAAGCCAAATGCTTTCCTGTAAACCAGGAAACCATTTACAACGCTGGGTGGTAACCATATAAGCAACACACACGTGTTCCATACGTGTCGGCAAGTGGGCTTGCAGAGGGTTAGTGTCCCCTCCCTGTAAAACCACTAACTCAAAGACAATCTGCCACCCCTTATAGGATTATAGAGTCTGGCTATAGATAATCAGATATTATTATTATTATTATTATTATTATTATTGTGATGATGGTGATGATGATAATGATGATTGTTATAACAATAATAATAATAATAATAATAATAATTATTATTATTATTATTATTATTATTATTGCTTTGTTGATGAGTGAGGTGTGGCATAGTGGACCGAGAGATTACAAATGTGTCAGCTCGAGATGTATGTACTGTAATTGTAGCGTATGCACCGCGTGATGACAGGAGTGAGAAAGAGAAGGACAGGTTTTGAGATGAGCTGAATGAAGCAGTGGGAGAAGTACCCAGGAGCTATAAAGTGATCGTGATGGACAACATTATTGGAAGAGTAGGCACTGGTTCTGAGGATGACATTGGGTTGTAATGGAGTTCAAGGAGAAAATGATAATGGGAAGCGACTGGCGGATATGTGTCAGGAAAGGAGGTTGTGCATTTGTAACTCGTATTTCAAACACAAAATGCACATAAATATACATGGTATAGTGGGGAACCGGGATCGTGTTGAAAGGAGCATGGTTGATTACGTGCTCGTAGAGAAGTCGATGTTGGGAGTGGCTGCTGATACGAGGGCGGTGAGAGGACGATATGGAGGTCTGTCAGATCATATGATTGTGGTATGCAAAATCAAACTGAGAGGATTGAGGTGGACCGGGGGAGAAAGGAACAGTTAGGGAGAAAGACTGAAAGTCGAGAAGCTGAGAATCAAAGAAATGGCAGATGAATACAGGACCAAAGTAGGGGAGGAGTGGGTATTAGTGAACTGGAATGAAATGGATCTGGAAAGCCTGTGGAATGCATATAGGGATTGCTTAATTAGGAATGCTAAAACGGTGTTTGGTGTGGCAAGAGTAACAACAAAGAAGAAAGGTACGGCATGGTGGGATGAAGAGATTAAGAGAGCAGTGGAGGAAAATGGGAAGAATTGCCTAGGGTGGTAACAGGACAGGGGTTCAACTGAAATAAGAACTGAATATGCTGAGACCAAGAAGCACGTGAAGAGACTAGTGAAGAGGAAAAACAAGGAGGTAGATAGTGATCTAGGAAGACAAATGAAATGCAAACTACCATAAAAATAGGAAGTTAATCTGGAAAGAGGTGCGGAAATGTACAAATGACAGCGGACAGAAATGTGAAAGTGTGAAGGATGTGAGTGGTAGATTATTAACCCCTTGGGGATGAAGTAAGGATCAGATGGGAAGAATATTAAGAAAGCCTGATGAATGGGAGCAGAGAGAACAGAACGGCTGTAAACATGATTGGTTTTGGGGTTGTGCAGAAAAGGAATGCAGTGCCAGGTAACGTGACACTCGCACAGGTGAAGCGCGCTGTGAAGCAGCTGAACAATGGGAAAGCAGCTGGGGTTGATGAGGTGTATGCAGAGATGATTAAGTGTAGTGGAGAGAACTGAGCGAAGGGCTTGTTAGAGATATGTAAGAAGGCATGGATGAATGAAACTGTGGCAGAAGATTGGAAAAAAGCTGACTGGACCCCTGTACAAAAAGAAAGGTGAGCTTAGTGAGTGCAAGAATTTTCGTGGCATAAGTTTACTGAGTGTAGTAGGGAAGGTATATGGAAGAATTATTTTAGAGAAAGTAAGAGAGATATCAGAAGTCGTAGTGAGTGATGAACAGGGTGGCTTTAGGAGTGGCAACATATGAGTGGATCAAATATTTGCAGTGAGACAGATAGTGGAGAAGTCTTGAAAGAAGGACTATAAGGTGTTTATGGCATTCATGGATCTGGATAAAGCATACGACAAAGAAGACAGACAAGGATTGTGGAAGGTTCTGCGCATGTACGGTGTAGATGCTAAGCTGCTAAGTGCCGTCAAGAGTTGATGGTAGTGAAGCATGTGTAAGGGTAAACTGGCATCTAAGCGATTGGTTCACAACAAGGTTGTTTGGTGTCCCCATGGTTGTTCAATATATATATATATATATATATATATATATATATATATATATATATATATATATATATATATATATATATATATATATATAGTGGTAGGTGGGGGCGTTCACCATCCACTCACTCGATGTAGTGCTGCTGTCGGGTGTCTGCCCTTTCCTCTCCTCCATCTTTCTTTCCTTCCATCCTCTTCTGTCTTTCTTTCCTTCATTCTTTCCTTGTCCTTCTGCCTCCGGATGACTTTACACTCACTCTTCTGTCTTTCTTTCCTTCAATCTTTCCTCTTCCTTCTGCCTATGGGTGACTCTACACTGAGTGACAAGCCAAATAGTTTCCTGAACACCAGGAAACCATATACTATGCTGGGTGGTAACCATATGACCAAATTTTGGCGCCTGGTGGTTTAGTGGGTAGTTATTGCGCTCCAATCGGATTAAGCCGGTGAAGGTTTATATCCAAGGGATGGTTGGGGTTGATTGTTCATGTAATGCCACTCAGGGATGAGTGAGGCTGGTCACTCTCACCTTAAATGTCGGGACCAACTGCCTAGCCCTAGGTTCCTACGCTCCTCATGGGGCAATGTAGGATTGGATGGTGGATATATATATATATATATATATATATATATATATATATATATATATATATATATATATATATATATATATATATATATTTCCAGCTTCCAATGATCTCCAGTCTTTCAAACGCAGTGTGTCCAGTCATCTCGAAATGATCTGATCTTGAATTTGGCTCTCTCTTGTATTTTGTTTTTCTTTTGGAGGGAACAGTTATTGCGGGCTCGTGGCCTTTGGTTCCTTCTTCCTCACATAATATATATATATATATATATATATACACATGAGTGATGAGAGAAGTAAGAACACGAGTAATGGAGAGGGGGATGACGTTGGTAATCAATGGTGATGGATGGAATATAACAAATTTGTTGTATGCTGATGATGCAGTACTACTTGCTAATAACGGAAAAGAACTTGGTTGACTAATGCTGATGTCTGTGAGCGTCGTGCCTTGAGAGTAAATGTAGAAAAGAGTAAAGTGATGGTTATTCAGAGAGAAAGTGATTCCCAGTGTGATGTTACAGTGAATGGAGAGAGACTGGAATTGGTGAGAGAGTTCAAATACCTTGGTAGAGTGATAGAAAAGGGAGTAAAATGTGCAAAACAAATGGAAAATAGAGTGACACGAGGAAGGAAAGTAGCTGGTGCAATGAAGGCCTTGATAAGAAACACAGGCTTCAGTGTTGCAGTTGCACGAGGCTTACATGAGGGAGTGTTAGTGCCAACTTTAACATAATGATGTGAGACTATGGTGTGGCATGAAAATGAAAAGTCAAGAATGAGAGAAGAGGAGATGGGACTGCTGAGGAATTTATATGATGTGCAGAAAGTGGATAGGATACGAAATAATGTGATTCATGAAAGATGTGGAGTGAGGAAGTCTTTGGTCACCAGAATCGAAGAGAGTATACTGAGATGCTATGGGCATAAGATGAGAATGGATAACAATAGAGTGGTGAAAAAGCTATATCTGAGAGAATTTGTAGGCTAGAGGAGGCGAGGTAGGCCAAGGAGAAGGTGGAGGGATATGGTGGATGAGTGTGTGAGAAAGAGAGGTTTGGAAGTCGGTGAGGTTAGGGGACTTGCAAGAGATCGAGCTGGCTGGATGAATGTTGTGAGGAGAAGCGCATGATCAGGGATTTGGTACCCCTTTTTAACGTGGCAGCGTCCTGATTGACTCTATCGGATACGTTTATGCGAAGCTAGAGAACGGGTTGAATATTTTTGGCGTATCAGATAGAGCAAGGATTCCGGGGGCTTGAAAGATGAGTGAATGGAAGCATGGCCCATTGGACTGGGCAAATTTGGGTTGTCTGGACGTTGCTACTCTGCACCCTGCCCTAGGGTGAGAAAGGAGGTACGGATGATGATGATGGTGATGATGATATTATTATTATTATTATTTTGTGGTGGGTGGGGGCGCTCACCATCCATTCACTCGATGTAGTGCTGCTTTGGGTGTCTGCCCTTTCTTCTCTTCCTTCCTACCTCTTCTTTCTTTCCTTCATTCTTTCCTCTTCCTTCTGCATATGGGTGACTGTACACTGAGTGACAAGCCATATGATGACGCTGGGTAGTAACCATATAACCAAATTATGGCGCCCGGTGGTTTAGTGGATACTTCAGTTGCTCCAATCGGATTGAGCCGGTGCAGGTTTATATCCAAAGGGTGGTTAGGGTTTATTGCCCACGTTATGCCACTCAGGGATGAATGAGACTGGCCACTCATTTTAAATGCGAGGACCAACTTGCCTAGCCCCGGGCTTCTACGCTTCTTGTGGGGCGACATTGGATTGGATAATGTATGGATGGATGGATTATTATTATTATTATTTTTTATTGTGTCCGACTCTGGGCAAAGGCTTCATGGCCTATCCCCAGGACATATCCCTTAGGCACAGCAGTCCTCCTACATCTCCACATGTCACCACTTGGGCGCTAACACCCACTGTCCATATTTAGCACATGCTTGGGCTGTCTCGCACAGGACTGGTGTACTGGTATTAGCGGGGGGTGTTTCTACATGTCGGCGGGTCTTCTGGTAGATTTTTTTTTTTTTTTATAATGAATGGAGGAAGGAAAAACAAAGGAAAAAAATTAAGTCCATGTGCCTAAAGGCGTCCTCCATTCATAAAATACTTTTAACAATTGGATTTAAAATCGAGAGGATTAAATGTATGTTGGAAGCAACTCCCAGGAAATGAATTCCAGAGAGTAGTAGTTCTGGGGATAAATGAATTTTGATAAGCAGAGGTTCTGCATTGTGGGGGAGAGAGTGTGAGTTCATGGGCGCTCCCAGCTGCCCGAGTATTTCGGGAGAAAATGTGAAGGGGAGGCACAATTGAAGCCAGTTCGTTAGAGCACTTACGGTAAAAATATCGATAAAATAGTGCTAAAGAAGCAACATCTCTACATACTGATAACGGAGGAAGGTTCTGCGTTATGGCAGGATTATTGATTAATCTAATGGCTTTATTTTGAATTTTGTCCAACTGCCTCAATGCAACCGCTCCACATCCACTCCACAGTGGTGAACAGTATTCGATCTGAGAACGCACTTGACTTTTGTATATTGTGGCCGTCTGCTCGTCAGTGAAGAACTCACGAACTCTGTACATAAGTCCCAGTTTTTTAGAAGCATTTTAGCAAGGGATTTAACGTAAGCTGTCCAGCTTAGGTTGGGGTTTAGAGTAACACCTAGGATATCAATTGTAGTGGATATGGGAATACTGACATCATTTAAAATTATGTGAGAGTCTGAGGGATTCTTTCTATTGGAGATATTAATGTATTTAGTTTTCTGAGCATTAAATGAGACCAGATTTTTTGGTCCCCATTGATTAATTTTAGAAAGGTCCTGGTTCAGAGAAATTGCTGTGTTTATTTGGGAATTTTGTATATCAAATTGTGTAAAGGAGGTACTAAATGTGAAAGAACTATGAAGAGTCGAGTCATCAGCATAAGAGTGTACTGGGTTGTGCGTGACAGATAGGAGGTCATTTATATGAATGAGAAATAGGGTTGGCGCCAAAACTGATCCGAGGTACGCCTGCATTTATGGAATGAAACTGAGAATAAATTCCATCTACCATGACCCGTATTTTTCTACTATGAAGGTAAGAAGAAATTAGAGGAACCAGTGATGCAAGGCCATAGTGTGACATCTTAGACAATAAGGCCTGGTGCCATACTTTGTCAAATGCTTTTGAAATATCAAGTGCTACTGTGTGTGTTTCACCATGTTGGTCTATTGTTTTGTTAATCTGATGGGTAAGAAGGCAAAGAATATCTACAGTTGAAGGTTCCTGTCTAAATCCATACTGCCGATCATTGATCAATTTATTGATTTCTAGAGAAGTAAAGTCTAATTTTTATTAAATTCAAATCCATAAACTGTTCCCTACCCCAGCGAGGATTTGAACCAGGGTCCGTTAGGACTGCGGGCCACCTCTACCGACTGACCACCGCCTCCCCCTCTGTGTTCTAGCTATCCTTTCTGAAAGATCAAGTTCAGCTGCGAGCACGTTGAACCTGAATCTCATCACTCCCTTATCCCTTCTCTGGCCAAACCACTCATGCAAATGTTAACACGGTATTTTCATTTATATATGCATACTACAAACTGTGAAATACTCCTTGTCATTCTATAATGCATCCTTCCTGACTTATCGCCATGTAAAAGGAGTGTGCTGAGGTATCCCGAAATGATTACTTAGTGATTTTTGGTTGGCTTTTGCTGGACTTTCTCTGCGGAAGTTGAATTTTGCAGCTTGCCGCTTTTGTTTCAGCTTCCTGAAAGAGAGAGAGAGAGAGAGAGAGAGAGAGAGAGAAACAATTATCCGGATTGTGTTATACTAGTTTTAGATTATTTTTCATCAAACTGTAATTCAGTCATCTATTTAACGCTCTTCAGAAAGATAGCTTTTAAAAATCACATTTCATACAATTATGTTCTGCTTCGGAGGGACTTCATGTGGTGCTCGGTTAGAAAATTTTACCAGTGATCTTTTTAGTTAAGAAATGTGATTTTTACGAGTATATCACTGATTGAATAACATCGTCGTGGCCTAACATCACGTTGAAGCAGTTATGATGGAAATGTAGATATCAGCTCGTGTTATATTAAGTAACTTTTTCCGTTCATATTTAAAATGAAAATATATATATATCATACAATACTGAACATTAGACTTGCATTGTATTCCTAGTATGGATGAAAAAATTACAAGAATAGTGTAGATATATGTCCCTGCTCACATATGTTCATATATAATGTCTCTTTGCTCCCTGCTCACAAAGTACGTACTTTTCTTTAAGCTCTTTTCCAGTTGTCTTTTATTTATTTCTACTTCCTTTTCTCTTTCTCTCTCCCATTCCATCTTCCCCTTCCTTCTTTACGCACATACACGTAGCCACTGGGGGGGCAGGGGGGGTAGTTTGCCCCCCCTGGGAAAATTTGGGGGAAATGCTGAAAGGGATTTTTGGCATAGTTCTTGTATGACAATACAGTTTTCCTAACTTTACCACTTGTGTATTAAACAATATTATCTATTTCTCTCCTCCATCCTTCTTTCCTTCCATCCTCTTCTGTCTTTCTTTGCTGCATTCTTTCCTCGTCCTTCTGCCTACGGGTGACTACACTCCCTCTTCTGTGTTTCTTTCCTTCATTCTTTCCTCTTCCTTCTGCCTGTGGGTGATGCTACACTGAGTGACAAGCCAAGTGGTTTCCTGTACACCAAGATACCATTTACTACGCTGAGTGGTAACCATATAAGCAAATTTTTCCACCTGGTGGTTTAGTGGGTAATTACGGTACTCCAATCGGATTGAGCCGATGAAGGTTTATATCCAAGGGGTGATTGGGGTTCATTGCTCACATAATACCACTCAGGGATGAGTGAGGCTGGTCACTCATCTTAAATGTCAGGACCAGCTTGCCTAGCCCAGGGCTCCTACGCTTCTCAAGGGAGAACGTAAGATTGGATGATGGATAGATGGATGGAATATCTATTTCCAAAAATAATTAGGAACAATAATTTCATTTGAAATTGAAAGCTACACTAAATATTATAAAACCCTTGAGAAAAAATGACCAGTTACAACTTAACAGTTTCCCCTATCACCTTAGATTATGTGGTTAATATTAGAGCTCTAATGATGTTTTGCACCTGAGTTCTGATGAGGTGTAAAAATGGCCTTCCTGTCCCCTCAGCCACATCCTCTCACCCTGCAGCCATATCCTCTCACCCTGGAGCCAGTTCCAAACAAACACTGCACAATTATTGTTACAAACAACTGAGACAAGCAGATTTTTGAAGACTGCATGAAGCTATTTTGATCACCTCAGACTACATTTTAGAGAGCCAGCAGATATAGATATGTGCGCCACGGGCCGCGTTGGGGTGGGGAACAGGGGGACGTGTCCCCCCCACTTTTTGGAGACTAGGGAACAGAGTATCTTTTGTCTCCCCCACATTTTTAGGTGAAAATTTTCAGGATGAATAGCTTTACGATGTTTTTCTTTCATTACTTAATGGAAAAATCTATTTTATACAGTACAGTACAGTTCAGATGATATGAAAATCATTCCCTGCTGGGAGGGGCAGGTCGTGTGGTTACCTGAGTCAAGGATTAAGAGAGGTTAATCCCACCAGATGTATTTACTTAGGTCAGTCTTGACGTATGCACCACCCCTAATGCCTGAGCCAATGAGAATCAAATTAAGAGAATAAGCAGTGGAAAACAGAATTTCTGTTGGCTACCACCACAGCAGTAGTACAAAACAGAACACCAGATTGAGGGTGGGTGCGGCAGCAAATTTTGATTTACACATATGTGTTAAGTGGTGAGAGAGAGAGAGAGAGAGAGAGAGAGAGAGAGAGAGAGAGAGAGAGAGAGAGAGAGAGAGAGAGAGAGAAATAGAAAACTGCAAAGGTAAATAGATAATAACGATAGTATCATGACTGTAGGAAAGAGTGTGTTTGGGACACTCACGCCAGTGTGGTAACATATTCTGGGGAAATATTCCAAGTGTTTGCCACCCCCCCCCCCCCGTGAAAATCCTGGTTACGCCAGTGTTTACGCAATCTTCTCCCTCTCTTCCTTCATCAAGTCCCCAGGCTCCTCGAAATTGCTTACTCTTTTATTAAGACTTCTGTACTTTTAATGGGATGAAAGGGAAAGGAGAAATTTTTTCAGGTTTATGATGAATTACGAAAGGATATGAAGGGGGCAGGGGAGTCAAACGAGAGGGAAGATGAGGCAGCAAGGGCACACAGAGAAAAGAAATGGTGACATGAGACAAGAATGACAAAGAAAAATGAGGCGGGAAGAATGAACAGAAAAGAGATGATGAAAGAGTATGAGACAAAGGACAAAGAGAGAAGAGAGATAACAAAGTATTAGAAATAAAAATAAATAACAAAAGAGACGATGGGAGGGCACGAAATAGGGAGACTGGACAGAGCTGAGAAAAGGAAGGATAAATAGGGAAATATGATGAGAAAGGTATGTGCAGTAATGAGGATAGGAGAGGGTATAAAAAGATTTTTACAGATATTCAAATTGGTCACTAAATTTTGACACTTAAGCTCCCAAACTATGAGTTGGTAGGAGGAACTTGGAATGCTACATTACCCTTCCAGCAAAATCCCACACACAGCAACTCTGGCCAGTGGTGGGTTAGAGGAGAGAGTTTCCAGTCCTTCACACCCAGAAATCTCTCGTGAACAAAGCAGTCTTGTCTAATGGGGTATTAATAAAATACAGATGCCCTGTTGCTGAACGAGTTTACAAGAAATATTGAAAATCTCATATGACATACGACCCTTACACCTGTATGGTACGATCAAGATAACGGGTCGTTTTTTTATGGCAGAAGAGAAGCAAAGAGTGACAGCATTCAGAATCAGTCTTTCTCAGTGTAGGTAAAACAAGAGGATGAGAGAGAGAAGAACAAGATCTGCACATTTTGTGAAGTCTACAATGCCTTTATAAGGTACTGAGTCATGACAAAGTTGCTATAGAATGATTAAGATTGTTTTTATCTATTAAATATATAGGGGCGAAGGATATAAGTATGGAAGTTAAGAAGTCGTTGCACGATAGTACTGTGTTTATCACAGAAACATATATGAGTAATTTTTGGAATCTGCTGAAAGTACAAAAGCCGATTGAGAAGAGTGTACAAAAAATGGATGAGAAAAACGTGAGAGCGTATACAGTATATAGTTATTTGTTTTTGATTCCTCTGTTCATCCGCTGTAAAAAAAAAAAAAAAAAAAAAAAAAAAATAGAAAAGAAAAGTAAAATAGGAAAAAGCAGGAGCACCGTGGTGTTAAAGAGGATGTACAGTATTGGAAAGATTCAAGAATACCTTAAGATAGTTTGGTCGCGTTCAACGAATGAATAGTGAGGGACTGATTAGCTGAGTGCATGTGAGTGACTTGGAGGGGAAAGGGGGTTGAGGGCGATCAAGGATGACGTGAATGGATGGTTTAGAGAGGGTCACCAATGAGAATTGTGGGAGACAGAGGGAAGGCAGCCTGATGGCAGAGGAGAGGGGAAAGATGGCCATGCTCCCCGGTCGCGAGGTGTTTAATTGAAGCTAGATGCTACATAAAAGAGTGCGAATATCATTGATGTATCCTTTACTATTCTATTTTTCTATTCTATTGCCAGACGCCTCAATCCCGTTTGGGGTGGCCACAAACAAATCGCCTCCAAGTCGCCCTGTCCCCCGCCATTTCACTGCCCTGCTCCCAACTCACACCCCCCTCTCTCATATACCTCTCCACCCCATCCTTTACTATCTGCATTAATAACAAGGGCAGCCTATGAAAAAAGTGTGAATATGAAAAGTACTGGGTCCATAGAAACAACCTAGCAGCAGCAAACTCAGGCTCATCTGAATGCTAACCAGGTGGACTGCTGTCTGAATTTGTTCTCCCGGTGAAGTCCACAATCATCATTTCGGGAGACAGGGAGGGAACCAAACGACATTTATATAATTGGGTAGTGGAGTCACATGTCATCACATGAAGGCGCCCATCTCCCGCACTCTCTGGAATTGTAAATGGAGGAAGAAAGTGAAGGTGGGTAGAAGGGCACGAGATCAAGGGATTATATACGCGATTTATTATTATTTTCGTTTGTAACTACGCGAACATCTCTTAACCCTCTCAGCTCAGTTGATGGTAAGATGTAGTCAAGCTTGAAGATCAGTTTGACTGGTGACCAAGGAGATCCTTTCCCACTCCATATCTATGATTCATCAGATTTCATGCAACCAAGGTTCAGTTTTCAAGTTTCATCTAATGAAAACAAACCAGGCTATAAATCCTTCATTCTAAGCAACGTTGGGTCTGGTTAGTACTTGGATGGGTGACCGCCTGGGAACACCAGATGCTGTTGGCATCCCTACGTGTCAAGTGGGGTTGGTGGAGGATTAGTGCCCCTCCCTGTAAAACAATTAACTCTAAGCCCTTGGCCACCCCGTGTGGGATACATGGCGTCTGGCAATGAATGATTATGAACCCGACCCTGGATATTCTTTTGGACTTCCTTTTCGTAGGTCATCAAGTGGACTACTTATGACATACCAACAGAGATTGGTTCCCAACAGTTCTCAAGTGACATCAGGCACTTGTGCACCACTACTGCTGAAATATGCCGGGTAATATCGTATTCATATATGCTGCTATGGGTTTAGTAGGGGTAGTTTTATGATATCTTATTGTGGTCAAACATCGAACATGATGCTTTCAGTTTCAGATCCACAGCACATTCCCAGCTACAGCAGAACCAAACCCACAACAATGTAGTTTCCGGTCTGCCACTCTATCCATCTACAATCATTTTCTTACTACAAGAAGTTTTTCCCTCGCTGAATAAAAACGTATAACACTACCAAGGATAGAATAAAAAGTAAAAAGATTACGGGTCCTAATGGAGAACATTTTTAACCCCATCTCTTCTAAGCCGACGACAGAAAAATAAGAGTAAAAGTAGATGATGCATAGTCCAATTTCCACTCAATTAACGCCAGCGTGCCACAGGGATCCGTTCTGGCGCCAGCCGTGTTCCTGGTTCATATTAATGATCTCTTATCTGCCACCCAGAATCCCATCCATTCATATGCAGATGACTCAACAATTCACAGTTCATTCACACTCAAACACCCATTTACAAAGTCTAATGTCTTTCAACTCAGTACAGCCCTCTCCATAAATCAAGACTTATCTAAGAACAATGAATGGGGACAAAACAACCTTGTCTCATTTAAGGCTAGTAAAACCAAATATATAGAATTTACTAATAGACAGTTATTACCAGATTCGTATATTACCTTCAGTGCTACTAATTTTTCATCCCCAAAAGTATTGAAATTCTCGATGTCTCACTTAACAACGCCCTCAGCTGGACCTCTCATGTCAGATCACTTGCTAAAACCGTCGCAGAAAAATTTGGATTATTGTTCAAAGTCCGTAACTTCTTCACTGACGAGCAGATAGCTATAATTTATAAGAGTCAAGTGCGCTCTCAGCTTGAATATTGCTCACCCATGTGGAATGGATGTGGAGAGGTTGCATTAAAACAACTAGACAAAATTTAGAACAAAGCTGCTGGAATTATTAGGCTTATAACCCTGCTACTATAAATAAACTACCTCCCCTACAAATAAGAAGGAATGTTGCCTGCCTTGCATTATTTTACAGATATTTTTATGGCCAATGCTCAGACCAACTTGCGTTCGTTGTGCCGCCTCTCCATGCCTTCCCCCGTGCTACACGGGCATCTGGTAGCGCTCATGACTGGAATATCACGCAATCATATGGCCGAACTTCTGCCTATCAGAATTCTTTTATTCCCCGAACAGCATCTCTCTGGAACTCGCTTCCCCGGAGTTGTTTCCCTCCAAACCTCAACCTACAGCTGTTCAACTCCAACTGTTGCAGATATTTTATGAATGGAGGATGCCAATAAGCTTATATATGGATTATTTTCTTTTATTCATTTGTTTTTCGTTCCTGTTCTGTTATTAAAAAAGAAAAACAAAATGTAATCACCTAGAGAGGGCATATTATATCTTTCAAATGCAATTAACTAGGCTGCAACGAAAGATAATTATACGAAAATGTGGTTAGTAAAG
Organism: Coenobita brevimanus; assembly: GCF_032717465.1. Taxonomy (NCBI): domain Eukaryota; kingdom Metazoa; phylum Arthropoda; class Malacostraca; order Decapoda; family Coenobitidae; genus Coenobita; species Coenobita brevimanus. The sequence continues at coordinate 17,629,949 of NC_137007.1, forward strand.
ATGATTTTGTACCAAGTGAAATGAGAAACGGTATATTTCTCTATCTTTCAACCCGGCACAAACTCTGTATAACTATCTCCTAACCCTCAAAAAGACACTGCTCATTATTTCATCCTTTCAGTGTCTTTGGTGTCTTCTTTTGACCTGTTTTAGAAAGGCTGTTATTTTTCAAACAAAAACAACTTCAAAGAGATTCTGTGAACTGAACCAGCTTGTTGCATTCTTTAACTCCTCTTTGTCGTGACTTAGCACATGAGCCTCATTCGTCCCAGTGTGGAGTAAAGTTTTCATGTGTGCTTTTAAGGGGCGAGGGGAGGAGGGGAACTCACAACATACAGTTTTCCTAAGCAGGATGATGTCTAAGTTTTTCGTCTCATCAGCTCTCATCTTCAGTGACTCCCTTCAGCCCTTCCCTCTTCACTGTAATGTTGCATTCCTCTCTCTCTCTCTCTCTCTCTCTCTCTCATCTTCAGTGACCCTTCAGCCCTTCCCTCTTCACTATAATGTTGCATTCATCTCTCTCTCTCTCTCTCTCTCTCTCACACACACACACACACACACACACACACACACACACACACACACACACACACACACACACACACATGCCTATTACTCTGGTCACGAATTCTCTGTTTGCATTCCGCACTAATGGTGGGCAATCAGAACCCGACTAGCAACACTCTCACTTATATTCTTTCCAAAACTTAGTTGCAAAAGTCGTCGGCCATTCTTATTTTTCCTTTTATGCACCTGGTCAACTCTGGAACTGTCTTCATCAGTCTATCATTCACACTGCCTCTGACCACCAGTTTTATCAGTGCAATGCGGTCGGGAATTTCGAAATAAACGGAACAAAAATTGGGTCTCTTTATTTCTCAGCTATATATCCCAGGGCAAGTTTACTAAATTATCAGGCCAGAGTTCATTCTCTCTCTCTCCCCTCACCCAAAACGACCTAAACAGATGCTCAAGTCCTTAAACAAAGGAACTGCTTAGCCATTTTTTTTTTTTTTTACAGTAAGAGAACAGAGTAAGGAAAAACGAGAACAAGAACAACAGCAACAAAAAAAAAAAAAAACATAATCGATACACCAGATTACAGGTGTCCTCCATTCATTAAAAAATTGGAACAGTTGGACTTATACAGCTGTAGGTTGAAGTTTGGAGGGAAACCACTCTGGGGAAGCGAGTTCTAAAGAGATGCAGTTCGGGAAATAAATGAATTCTGATCAACAGAAATTCTGCAACATGGCTGTGTGACATTCCAGTCATGAGAGCTACCAGATGTCCGTTTACCGCGGGGAAAGGTGTGGAGAGGTGACACAATGGATGCAACTTCGTCTGAGCATTTGCCAATAAAGTATCCGTAAAATAATGCAAGGGAGACGACATTCCTTATTACTTGTAAGGGAGGTAGTTCATTTGTAATTGTAGGGATATTAATAATTCTAACAACTTTGTTCTTTTGTCTTAGTGCAATCTCTCCACATCCATTTCACAGGGGTGAACAATGTTCTAGCTGAATTTGCACATGACTCTTGTAAATTATAGCTAATTGCTCCTCAGTGATGAAGTTACAAACTCTGTAGAATAACCCAAGTTTCATTGAGGCGGTTTTAGCAAGTGATCTGGCATGAGAGGTCCAGCTGAGTTAAGTGAGACACCAAGAATTTCATTACTTTTTGAGATTGACTGATTGATTGATTTAATACATTACATAGTCCTGGCAGCGTAACATCAAAAGTCTTTGCCGCCACACAACTTTTAGAGATAGAACTGTTACTAGCACTGAGGGTAATAAAGGAATCAGGCAATATCTGTCTGTTAGTAAGCTGTATATAGTTGGTTTTCCTGGCGTTAAATGATACAGTGTTATTTTGTCCCCATTCAGTGATCATACAGTAGTCTTCATTTATAAAGACTGCTGTACTGAGTTGTGAGTTAGAGATATTACACTTTGTGAATGGGTGTTAAGTGTGAATGAACTGTGAAGTGTTGAGTCATATGCATATGAATAATTGGGATTATGGTCGACAGATAAGAGACCAATAATTTGAATTAGGCATAGGGTTTGAGCCAGAAATTATCCTCGTGGCACACCAGATTTAACCTCTTAACCTCAAGGATGTCGGAAGCGCACCGTGCCCGTCCTGCGGGGATAATCGCGCTCTGACTGACTTTTTAAAAATATTTGCCAAAAATCAGTTATTAGTCCTACAATATTATAATTACATATGCATATGGCACATACCTTCAGCTTTCTCCTTGGATGTTTGTTGAGCCTTCATCGACTACCGTAGGACTTGTGGAGACTTCTGAAGTTGGATAACAAAGTCTCCATTTTACACTTCCCAATACCCCGTAATATGGTTACCACTGCCTGATATTATAACTACAAACACTGTTCTATGAATTTCAAGTAGTTTGGAATCCATCCTCAAAAAAAAAAAAAAAACACTGTGAAAGGAATGTAAATTACGAGCGTGTACAAGCTTTCCACCCGAGCTCGTTCCCCGCTGGTATTCTGAGGCAGAACTGTAATTCATTATAAACACACTCACACTTCATATTCCTAGTACTTTATTACACTTATTCATATATATAATATTTATCCATAAGTTTGTTTCACTACTAGTAGTTTATTTTCACTCCAGGCATTCACTTTCTCGTTCAGTAAACTAGCATAGAGAGCACAGCTTTCACTTTCACTGTCATTACTCCAAGTATTTATACTCTGTCTATCTATTGCCAGACGCCACAATCTCGTAAGGGGTGGCCATTGACTTCTGAGTTATTTGTTTTACGGGAAAGGGACTAACACTTCACCAACCCACTCGTTGACACGTAGGGAGCATGAATGGTTTGGTTATATGGTTACCACCCAGCGTTGTAAATGGTTTCTTGGCTTACAGGAAACCATTTGGCTTGTCACTCAATGTAGACAGTAGCACCAGTCGAGCAGGGCAGTACTCCCGAGGTGGATGGAAAGCTGATGACAGGGAGTGCTGGAGCTACCGTTTCATCAGCCCTCAGGACTAGTTCCTGACCATCCCCCTTTGCTGAACTTTTTCAGTGTCTCAGTTACACAGAGAGTAGGCCAGCATGCTCTCCAGTACAAATTTCTCTAACTATCTTCACCAACCTACATGCACAGTACACACTACACTTCCTATTCAAAATTCAGCAAAAATGGCGTCGATTAATCAAGCCTCGGAGTCCCCAGGGGGGGGGACCATAAATGCCCCCGCCATCTGCCCCTCTCCCGGTGACGACTCGAGGTGCCTGGAACCACTGTCTGACTCTCTTCTTCATTTCTGCAACATTCGCGGCCTTCATCTAACTTTCGCTCTGTTGAGCACCACCTCTCCTCCTCTAAACCTCACCTTTTTCTGACAGAGACTCAGCTGTCTGAGGCAACCGACAGCAAACCCTTTTCTGTATCCTCCTACTTTCTCTATACTCATTTCAAAGCCAAAGGTGGCTGTTGTGTATACATACACAACGACTTATCTTGCTCTCGTGTTCCTGAACTTGATTCTTCTGAATTCTCCACACTCTGGCTTCGACTTTCCTGTCATTCTCTGACTAAATATATCTGTGCTGTTTACTTATCCCCTAATTCTACTGACTATCAAAAATTCTTCGACTATCTTACTTCTACGATGGAACACATTCTGTCCATTTCTCCTTTCTCTGAAATCTCCATTCTTGGAGATTCCAATGTTCACCACCACCTTTGGCTCTCCTCTCCTTTCACGGATCCACCTGGTGAACAAGCATACATCTTTTCTATTCTTAATGACCTAGAGCAGCTTGTACAGCACCCTACCCGTATCCCTGACTGCCTTGGAGAGAGCTCCAACATACTTGACCTCTTCCTCACAACTAATCCTTCTGCTTACTCTGTTAATCTTTTCTCTCCGTTGGGCTCCTCCGATCACAACCTTATTACCTTAACCTGTCCTATCATTCCGGTACGGCCTGAGGACCCTCCAGGGAAACGTCGTCTGTGGCATTTTGGAGCCGCGAACTGGGAGGCCCTCAGGCAGTACTTCTTTGATTTTCCCTGGAATGATTATTGCTTCCATGGCCGTGAGCCATCTGAGTGTGCCTTGCGCATTACGGAGGTTATTCTCTCGGGCATGGAAGCATACATTCCTTTCTCATATCCTTTGACTAACGCAAGAAAGCCTTGGTTTAATCACGCTTGTTCTAATGCTGTCCGCAACAAGGAGAAGGCCTACAAAAGGTACCGGAGCCAACCCACCCCTGAATCACATCATCTTTACATTTCTGCCCGGAATCGTGCCAAGTCTGTTCTTCGCTCTACTAAAAATAATTTCATCCATACTAAATGCTCTCAACTCTCCAACTCGAATTCTTCCCGCTCCTTCTGGCACCTTGCCAAAAATCTTTCTAACAACTTTACCTCATCATCCTTGCCTCCTCTTTTCTACTCTGATGGTTCTGTAGCTATTTCTTCTATTGATAAAGCAGATCTCTTCGCACAGACTTTCTCCTCCAATTCCACCTTAGACGATTCCGGTGCTGTTCCTCCATCACTTCCCCCCTCTGACTTCCTTATGGCTGACATTAAAATTTCTTCAGTTGATGTATTTTCTGCCATCACTGGCCTCAGTACTAACAAGGCATATGGGCCTGATGGGGTCCCTCCTGTTGTTCTCAAGAACTGTGCTTCTGTGCTTACACCCTGCCTAGGCAAACTCTTTCGCCTTTGTCTGTCAACTTGTACCTTTCCTTCTTGCTGGAAGTTTGCTCTCATTCAGCCAGTCCCAAAGAAGGGTGACCACTCCCAACCCTCCAACTATCGTCCAATTGCTTTAACGTCCTGTATTTCAAAAGTTTTCGAGTCAATTCTTAATAGAAAAATTTTAAGGCATCTTTCCTATCACAACGTTCTTTCTGATCGTCAGTATGGGTTCCGTCAGGGACGCTCCACTGGCGATCTTCTCACATACCTTTCAGACTCCTGGTCATCCTCCTTTCGGGACTTTGGCGACAGCTTTGCCATTGCACTTGACATCTCAAAGGCTTTCGATCGAGTCTGGCATAAATCTTTAATTTCCAAACTGCCCTCCTACGGTTTCTATCCTTCTATCTGTGCCTTCATTGCTAGCTTCCTTTCTGGTCGTTCCATAGCCGCTGTTGTAGACGGCCATCATTCTTCTCCTAGATCTATCAACAGTGGTGTTCCTCAGGGCTCTGTCCTATCACCAACTCTCTTCCTTTTATTCATCAATGATCTTCTAAGCTGTACATCTAACCCTATCCACTCATACGCTGATGACTCCACCCTTCACCTGTCCATTCGGTTCCCGCAACGCCCATCTCAATAGTTACTTCAAGAAACAAGGGATGAGGCTATGGCACACCTAATGTCTGACTTGGCTCGTATCTCTGACTGAGGTAAAAATAATATGGTTATCTTTAATGCATCTAAGACTCAGTTCTTACACCTATCAACCCGACAAAATCTTCCACAGGTATATCCATTAATGTTCAATAATATTCAGCTTAATCCTGCATCATCCTTGAACATGCTTGGGGTTTCATTTACTCGGGACTTATCTTGGAAAGATCATATTACATCTCTTGTAAAATCTGCTTCCAAGAGATTGGGTGTGCTAAGCCGACTCCGCTCTTTCTTTACCCCTGCACAATTGTTGACTCTATACAGGGGTTTTATCCGCCCCTGTGTGGATTACAACTCTCATGTGTGGGGAGGCTTTTCACATACAGCTCTTCTCAATAGGGTGGAGTCAAAGGCTTTTCGTCTCATTGACTCTCCTCCTCTTACTGACTCCCTTCAACCTCTGTCTCTTCGCCGCACTGTTGCATCTTTATTTCTTTTCTATCGCTACTTTAATGGTCACTGCTCCTCTGATCTGTCTGCTTGCATTCCTCCACCTCTACGACGGGCGCGTAGCACCCGTCTGGCAGCAAACTCTCATCCCTTTTCTGTCCAACTCTCTAATGCAAGAGTTAACCGTTACTCTCAGTCTTTCATTTATGCGACAGGTCAGCTCTGGAACTGTCTCCCTCTATCTGTATTTCCTGCTGCCTATGATCTCCAGTCTTTCAAACGCAGTGTGTCCAGGCATCTCAAAATGATCGGATCTTGAATTTGGCTCTCTATTGTATTTTGTTTTTCTCTTGGAGGGAACTCTTACTGCGGGCTCATGGCCTTTGGTTCCTTCTTCCTCGCATAAAAAAAAAAAAAACTGTAAAGGAAAGAAAAGCAATAAGAAGTGACAGGAAAGATGGGAGAAATAGGAAGAGAGGAGGGCAGGCACAGGAAAAAAAAAAAAAGATAAAGGCTAAGGAAGAAGTAGGCAGCACTACATCATGTGAGTGGATGATGGTCACCACCACCTACCATACTGATATTCTTATATTAGTAATTATTTACATTTCTATTTACGTTTTCTATTTTATTTACATTATTTACATTTCTATTTTATTCAAACTGTGTTATGCACTGTCACTTGCAGTAACTAAGGGCTCCCTTCTCTTGGAGCCAGGACGAACTTGAGACACTGAAGCACTCGTACTTGGCGTTTCTGTTACCATTTCCTCCACTGGCTTATCACATGGTTCACCAGAAAGATCGTAGTCACTGTCCATCATTATCATGGATAAATTAGCCAGTTCAAGTTCCATAGCAGAGTCACTTAGTCCTTTACCCCTTCCCACGAGGTTTAGTAGGGGTAGAGATCACAGGACCTTTTGCAGTGGACTCAGAAGCGGCAGAAATGGAGGGGTGCGAAGCCGACGTGGTTTCACCTCGAAAGACGACAGTAAACTGAATGACATGGTGTATTATGGGCAGGGAAGGGTTGACAATGTCAGCGTGGTGACAACTACTAATTTATATGCTGTCAAATGATTGGCAGGAAATCTAGAAAATACATAATAAATTAGGTAGTTCCAGGTGAATGTAAATATCACTTAGGCTTCTCCCTTCCTTTCTTATATATATTTTTATTACGAGAATAGGTTATACGGCATATTTCAAAGGGAAATAAAAGGGGAAAATTAGCGAACAAGTGCATGTGGGGAATTGTCAGGTGATAATTAGCCCATTCCAGGAGTATGGCAGTATCAATTACCTTTTCCTTTTTTTATATATTATTTTGTATAAGAATAGGGCATAGGGCACATTTCAATGGAATTCAAAAGAACACAGAATCACAAAAGTGATGCCCTGTGGTATGATCCCTTGCACCCGAGCATCACAAAAGTGACGCCCCACAGTTAAGGGGTTAATTGAGAAGAAACTGGAATGTACATAATCTACTTTTACTCTTAACTCTCCGTCTCTGAGTATGAGGAAATCAGAGGAACAAAAGATGATTGGCCGTAGCAAGAGAGTTTGGATAACAAGGAACGGTGACACATTCTGTCAAAAGTTTTAGAAATATGAAGGGCTACTGCATGAGTTTCTCCATGTTGGTCGTATCATCTATCTACCAGTTGACTGATGGATGGTATGAGTCAGATTGAAAATATCAACAGTGGATCTGTCGTGGCAAAAACCATATTGTTTATCACTAAATAAGTTGTTGGATTCAAGATGTTTAACATTGTGCTTCTTAACAGCAATCTCAAGTACAATACCAAGGGAAGATGTGATAGCTGCTGGCCTGTAATCAGAGGCATCAGAGGAACTTCCTTTCTTCGGAACTTGGTTGGTAATGGCTTCTTTCCAAGAATTAGAGAATGAAAAAGTTGGTGTGAATAGTCTGAATAATTTAGCTAGAACTGGAGCAAGTTCTGGGAACACTTTTTAAAAACAATTGGAGGATTTCCATCTGGACTTGGAGCTTTGTTGGTTGGTAAATGGTCTAAATTGGATTTTACTTATCTAGTCTGAATCTTAAGAGGAGCAATTTCGGGAAATCAAGTTTTAGTACGGGGAAGTTCTGACTGACTTCCTCAAAGGTAGAATTTCTGCTAAATGTACTGGCAAGTATGTTCACTATGCCAGTCTGGTCATTAGTACTGCCATCAGAAGATTTTAGTGGGGATATGGGTGATGATTTGTAGTTAATATTGAAAGAACTGAAAGTTGACCAGAATAAACTATTGTCTTGAGGATTATTCAATAGATTATATGCATGGCTGTGAAGGAAGTTTGATTAGCGACATTTATTACTGCTTTTGCATGATTTCTAACAATCTAAATTTGACTAAGTGATTCAGATGATTCTGATTTTAAGTAAAAGTTATATTGTAAGGAATTTTGGGTCCTTGCTCTGGCACAGTTGTTGTTAAACCATTTTGGGGAGTCTGATTATTTAGTGAACTGGTGACTGGACGTGAACAGTTCCATACCAACTCGTATTAAGTCACTGATGTGGGAATGGGTAGAATTGATGTCACTGGAGAAGATAGAATGTCATGGAATAATAGCAAGATAATTTCTAAATCCATCCCAGTCTGCCCTATCAAAGTGCCATCTGGTCACCCTGACTGGTTCAGAATGGGGAGTTTTGGGACAACTGACTAATTAGGCTTTGATGAGATTGTGGTCGGAAGATCCAAGTAGTGACAGTACTTCCATCCTGTACTGACCTGGATTATTTGTCAGGAATAGCTCCAAGAGATAGGCGCCGTGGTAAGGATTATCTGATATTCTGATTGGTTGTGTTACCAATTGCGCGAGATTAAACTATCTATCTATCTATCTATAGCCCGACGCCCTAATCCCGCAAAGGGTGGCCACAGACAAAAAGCCTCCAAGTCCCTCTGTCACCCACCATTTGACTACCCTCCCCCCAACTCACCCCCCCCTCCCTCATATACCTCTCAACTCCATCCCTCCACCTCATCCTCGGTCTACCCCTCCCTCTCCCTCCCTCCACCTCACCTACATACACCCTCTTAGTCTTTCATTCTCCATTCTCTCCACATGCCCAAACCACCTCAGTGTATTTCTCCTAATCTTCTCAACCACATCCACATCTACCCCACAACGTTCCTTCACTTCTTCATTCGTCAACCTGTCCCTCCACGTCACTCCACATGCTCCTCTCAAGTAACTCATTTCCACTGCTCTCACTCTTGACTTGTTCCCCTCTTGCAAGGTCCACGCCTCGCTTCCATACGTCAGGGTAGGGATCACAATACCATCATGCAGTGACTTCTTCCTTCCCTGCTGTACCCTTTCACGTACTTCATCCTCCAAAGCTCCATCCTTACTCATCACACTACCCAAGCACTTGAATGCACTCACACTCTCCACATCCTCACCATCCAACCTCACTGCACACTCTGTGACTTCACTCCTCTCAAACACCATAACTTTACTTTTGTTTGCATTAACTTTCAGCTTCCTCCTCCCACACACTGTCCCAAATTCATTCACCAAACCTTGCAACTCCCACCCATCCCCACTCAACAACACTACATCACCAGCAAACAGCAACACCGGAAGCCTCCAAATCCCACCCCCACTCACCAGGGCCAGCCCCACATCCACTGCCCTACCTTGCACCTCCCCCACAACCCCATCCATATATACATCAAACAGCCACGGAGACATCACCCCCCCCCGCCCCAGTCCCACACTGAGATCAAAGAACTCACTCAGCTCACCATCCACTCGCACCTCAGCCCCAGCCCCCTCACACACACTCTCCACAGCACTCAACAACTTCCCCTCCACTCCACATATTCTCAACACCCTCCACACACCCCGCATATCCATTCTGTCACAAGCCCTCTCCAAGTCCATGAAGGCAGCACACACCCTCCCTCCCCTCTCCAGACACCTCTCCACCAAACATCTCAGAACAAACATCTGATCTACACACTCCCCTCCCCTCCCAAATCCCCCCCGTTCCTCTCCAACCAGCTCCCCCGTCACATGCCCAACCCCATCAATGAGCACTCCACCACATATTTCACCAGTCACACTAAGAAGGGAAACACCCCTATGGTCACCACACACTTCTCTCTCCCCCCTTCCCCTGTACAGAGGAACAGCTATACCTGATTTCCTGTCCTCTAGAACCCTTCCCTCTTCCCAAGCCAACCCACACAACCCCCACATCCACTCCACAACAATCTCACCCCCACACCCAAGCACCCCACCACACACTCCACCAATTCCTGGGGCCCCTCCCAGCCTAATCCCCCTCATCGCCTCCACCACCTCCTCCCCACTGATCTCCCCCTCCCCCCTCCCATCTCCTCCTCTCCCAGCCACTCCCCAACCACTCACACTCACACTGCTCACACTCTCCACATTCAACAAATCCTCAAAGCGCTCCCTCCACCTCCCCAACTTCCCTCTCCTCTCCACCAACAATCCACTATTCCCACCTTTCACTCCCCCATTATTTCCCCTTTCACATTGCCCCACCCCCCCCACCTCCCTCCAAAATAACTTCCCACTCTCCCCCCACCCCACACTCAGACTCCTCCCAAACTCTTCATCCACCCTCTTCTCACTCTCCCCCACCAGTCTCCCAACCTCCCCTCTCCCGCACACATATACCTCTCTCTTCCCTCTCTCATCCTCCCCCCCACCTCCACCTGCCAACCACTCACCACACGCTCCCCTCCCCCGTTCCACAGCTCGCTTCACCTCACCACTCCACCATGCCACCCCCCACACACCCCTGCATCTCCTCCTCACTCCACAAACCGCCTCACACGCTGCGCCTATCTCTTCCGTGAACATCCTACACACGTCCTCCACCCCCTCCACCTGCTCCAGCTCACACCTTCCCAATCCCCCCCCCCCACCATGCTCTCACACTCTGTCACCTTCCCACTATCTTGCAACTTCTCCACTCTTCTCACAGGAGCTGCCTCCTCCTGTCCTCCCCTTCGCCTCCCCAACCACCCTCCCTGCATCTTCACCCCGGCCACCACTAAGTGATGGTCCGAGACTCCATTCCCCCACCCTCTCCACACTCTTGCATCCAACAATTGTCTTCTCATTCGCTCATCCACATACAATTAGTCTATCATTGCCTTTCGTTCAACAAGTTCACCATCCATCCTCCTCATTACTCTCCATGTATACCGGTGGATCATCTTATGACGGAAGTAGGTGTTGGCTATTGCCAACCCCTTACAAGCACAGATGTCCACCAAAGCACTACCATTCCCATCTACTTCAACTGGCACACCCCACTGACCAACCACTCCATCCACTCATAGATTCCCAACTTTGCCATTTATGTCTCCATTCAACAGCACTCTCTCGCTCCTCTCAAACTTGTCCATACATGCTTCTACTCTCGCCCAAAACTTATCTTTCACTCTTGCCACTCGATCCTCTGTTGGAGCATACACACATACAATCGCCTATGCTTGTATACCTACTTTCATCCTCACTCATACAATTCTTGCACCCACTGTTCCATACTCTCTTATATTCTCCTTCCACTTCTTGCTTATCATCAGACATACTCCCTCTCTTCCCCTCTCATTCTCACTGACTCCCGCACATATACCTACACCATATTCCCATTCTCCCACCCTTTCACCTTGCAATTTAGTTTCAGTCAATCCACATATATCCACTTTTGCATCCTCAAGCACCTGAACAATCTCTCTCTCTTTCACTTCATCATTCACTCCTCTCACATTCCATGTTCCCACTCTAAGAATGTCCTTTGTCCGTTCCTTAGTCGTCAACGTATGGTCCGTCCGGGTCCGAGGAGCTTTATTCGCTTTTTTAGTTAGTTCTTTTTACAGGGTGGGGCACTAACCCACCACCAACCCTTTTAGTCGCCTCGTACAACAAGCAGGGATACTGTGGGAGTATTCTTGAAACCCCCCTACCCCCAGGGGGGAAAAGGAGACCGCTGACAGGAGGATGGAGCTGGGGACACCCTCAACAGAGTGTCAGGCCGCTCCACCTTATCTCACGATTCTGCTAAAAGCTCGCATTCTAGACCAGTATCGTCAGTCCTGGGGGAAAGCAATATCCATTCTACATTATGAATGTTAAAATCACCCATAACGGTAATTTCAGTAGTAAGGATGAGGTTAAGGTTAGTCAACTGTGTGGATATGGAGTCAAATAAGCTGGATTCTAAAGAAGCATTGGGGGAACGATAAACCGTACAGATACATTTTGTAATATTTAGATAATTTAGTTTATATAATGGATAATAAAAATTAGCTAAAGTGCGGTTCATAACAGTGTCAACTGAAAATTCAGATTTGATAAACAACACGTGTTACCATTGTTACAAATGTTGTAAGGATATTGTAACCAGGCGAACAAAATGGGGGTATGTCAGTAGAGGGAGATATTTTTCTTTCTTTGAGAAATAGGGTTAGAAGGGATATAGAATGGAGGAAAAAAGTAAATGGAAATCAGACTGGTACTAAGACAACGGATATTGGTGAAAAATAAGACCTAACCTGCGTTTCTCCACTGACGAGTATGAACAGTGTTTGCAACAACCGACGTCAGCACAGTTGCTTGATTGAGACCAGGAGGACTCTGTATCGGCAGCCTTACCCTGCAGGTGGTGGCAATCCAAGATACCATCGAATTTGCTGATAATAATGCAGTGGTCATTGCTAAGGGGGGAATGAAACAGAATATGTGACATGTAATGTGCATGTAGTGTGGTGAAGACAGTTGGAGGTAGAGGTATTATGAGAGTATGCTGGCCTGCTCTCTGTGTTAAGGAAAACACTGAAAATATTCAGCAAAGGAAGATGGTCAGGAACATGTCCTTAGGGTTGGTGCAACTGGAGCTCCAGCTCTCCCTGTTATCAGCCTGCCATCCATCTCAGGTGTACCGCCCTCTTTGATGGTGCCAATACTCAAAACTTGGTATCAATTATATAAAAGAGCCGCATTGCTTGTTTCTTTGTCCTTCAGTCACGCCCAAACGAAGGGCCAGAGACCCCAGGACCCATATATATTCTGAATCAGGGTGGCCCAAGGTCGGTTTTAGGTGGGTCAAAATTCAGACCTGGGTCACTTGAGGTCACAGGTAAAGTGTTCGCCTTTTTGGCTCTGGCAACACCGGATACCCATGCAGCCCAATTTTTGGCATGGAGACTCACATGACCTCCACTTCGTCCACAGACTGTGTGAGGTTGACCTCTGAGGTCATTTGAGGTCACCAGTAATATGCACTCGAACGGCTGGACCCAGCAGCCCAGTTTTTGGCATGGAGACTCACATGACCTCCAGTTCGGACATACATTATTTAAGTTTTACCTCCAAGGTCACTTGAGGTCACCAGTCGGAGGTCATTTGAGGTCACCAATACCAGTAAACAAGTGCGCACAAATATTGTGCACTAGTCTGTGAAAGCTGAAATCGGAATGTCCTGGACCTCTTAAAATCACTCTTCAAAAGCACAGGAAGTACATGGTCTTTCTGGTGTAGAAAGATTGTAACAAGAATAAATAGGATTAGAGTTTTCACCTTCTTGGCCCGGGGAACGCTGGGTACCCTTACCGGTTTCATATATATATATATATATATATATATATATATATATATATATATATATATATATATATATATATATATATACATATATATATATATATATATATATATATATATATATATATATATAGATATATGGATAGACAGATAGAGAGATAGACAGATAAATACGGTAGAGAGAGAGAGAGAGAGAGAGAGAGAGAGATGGATAGATAGATATAGATGTAGATATACATACTCTATATACGTATATAATTTATAGACACATACGGTACATATATATGTATATATATATATATATTGTTACATAGCCTATGATTTCATCATCCTTTGTGTAATTTTAACGCACAGTATGCTGCATGTTTGATCACGAGCGTGTTCTGCCTCAGTCCCCCCTTCTACCGTTATAGTAGAGTAAGTCGTTCTTTCTGTTGTTCAGAGCAGGATTGTCAACTCTTTGTCCCCATGGCTTCATTTGCGCGTCCTTCTTACAAGTTGTATCAAGCTCTGCCGGCCCCTATATAATGAGCTCAGTCTCTGCATCATTGCCACTTAGATCTGCTCCTCATTTAGTTCACATCTCTGTCCTCCCCTGTACAGTTATTATTATTGTGAGTGCTCAGGAAGTCTCCAACCATCTAGCAGCTGTGTGTAATTTGAGTATAACTGTTGTTGCATTTTTTCTTGTACTGTGTAGCATAAGGTTAATTCTTAGGCCTAGTAAGGTTTTTGTAATATATATAAAGGTTCTTATTGTCAGCCATCATTTATAATATTTTGTATCTGTAATAATATATCTGGCATTCACTGAGTATTATCTGGTATCTCATTTTAACAGGGCTGACTTAGATAAATTCACTCATGCTAATTTCGTGTTAATAGAGGCTATTGCAGTTAACCATATATTTAACCTGTTTTTTGCCATTACATTATCCTTATAAGTCCTGAATGTTTTGTTCTTAGTTTAAGCATTAAACTTTAACTTGTAATTTTACCTAACTCTTTTGTTTTGAACCTGGAACTTTACGGGACAGTAGTGATTTTTAGTATTCTCACTTAAAGTGTACATTTCTTTCTCTGTTCCGTAACATAAATTTGGCGACCTCTTATCAGGATATTCAGGATATTATCATAAGGATATTGCTTGATATTTTGTGACTGTGATTTATTCATGATGTCTACTATTAATACACTTGATGAAGCCAAAGATTTTTTGTCAAATGTGCAAACAGTGTGTGATGTAGAAAACAGAACAAAGAATGAACTTAAGCTTGTTGCTCAACAATTGGGAATTGCAGTTCACTCTCATCATTGTCAAGATCAAATTGTTGGCATGATTAATAAAAGCTTGTTTAATGTAACTCCTCCAAATGAGCAAACGCAGATTGAATTAGCTAAGTTACAGGTAGCCCTGCAGGAGGCTCATGTTAAGGAGGCTGAATTTCAAGCACGTGCTAAGGAGGCTGAGTCTCAGGCTAAGGAGGCAGAGTCTCAGGCTAAGGAGGAGGAGTCTCAGGCTCGTATTCAGGAGGCTGAATTTCAGGCAAATGCTCGTATTCAAGAGGCACAGATACAGGCTCAGGCACAAATTGAACTTGCTAGGATTCAGGCAGACCATGAGTATCGCATGAAACAAGGTGGAACTGGATCATCTAGCTCTGATGATTTTGATGTGGCTAAAAATGTTAAACTTGTCCCTCCTTTTAATGAATCTGATTTAACAAAGTATTTTCAGTTGTTTGAGAGGGTAGCTACAGGTTTTAATTGGCCAAAAAAGTATTGGCCAGTACTACTTCAAACTGTTCTCACCGGTAAAGCTCAAGTAACTTATGCATCTATGCCTCAGGATCAGTGTGATAATTATGATGTAGTTAAGAGCTTGATTCTTAAGGCCTATGAGCTTGTTCCTGAAGCCTATAGAGTAAAATTTAGGACAACTTACAAGCAAGATAAGCAATCCCATGTTGAGTATGCAAAAATCAAAGAAGATCTGTTAGAGCAGTGGTTAAACTCTAAGAATGTGGATTCTGATTTTGACAAATTTACGCAGATGATTTTGCTGGAGGACTTCAAAAGGTGTATTTATAATGATGTAAGCCTATATCTTGATGAGAAAAGAATAGATAATTTGTCTGATGCTGCAGTTTTAGCTGATGAATATGTTCTCACTCACAAGAGATATTCTAAAGAAAAAGGGAAAGCTGAGAGTAAGTACGTTGCCTCTACTCAGAGTACAGGTAACAGGAAAGAGAATAAAGATGATGTTTCTCAGGAAGTAAATACCAGCTTCACCTCTAGATTTCAGAAAAGTAAATGTACTTATTGTAGTAAGCTTGGTCATACTACGGAGAAATGTTTCAGGAGACAGCGTGATGTGAACAAAAAGGAGTCTTTAAATATTCAGTCAATTGGTCTAGTGTCCACTCTTGAGAGTTTCCAGAATTCTTTAACTGAGTTAACTGAACCTGCTTTGAGGGGTAACTTAAATTCTCATGATGGAGCTCCTCTTTTGAGCAGTAACGTGGGTGACACTCTCAAGAGTTCATGTGCTAATTTCCTGTCTGATGGTTTTGTCAGTCCTCTGGACAGTAATAACAGGAAATCAGTTAAAATATATCGTGATACAGGTGCTTGCCAATCCCTTATGCTGACCAGTGTTCTAGGCTCTAATGTTAATTCCTCTGATGAAACTGTAATCTTACAAGGTGTAGTGAATAATTACTTCTCTGTCCCCCTGTGCAGAGTGAATTTAGAGTCTGGTTTTGTTTATGGTTCCGTTATGGTTGGATTGGTTGAGACACTCCCAATGTCAGGTGTAACTTTCTTACTTGGAAATGATATTGGTGGAAGTCAAGTGTGTCCAGCTCCTCAGTTGTCTGGTGAGCCAGTGGCTGCGACCCCAGGATTGTGATGTCCCTGATGTGTTCCCTGCATGTGCTGTCACTAGGGCTAAGTCTAAAGTTACTGGTGATTTAGAGGATAATGATGATGATGATGTTATCCTAGCTGACACTTTTCTTGCTAATTTGGACCACTCACCAGATGAGGCAGTACCGCGTAGTGTTGATAATCTGTCTCGTCAAGAGTTGGTTGAGTTGCAGGTTGCTGACCCTGAGTTGAAAGGTCTTGCTAACTCTGCTTGCAGTGAGGAAGAGTCAGCTGGTGCTTCTACTTGTTATTATATAAAGTCAGGAGTACTTATGAGGAGGTGGAGACCCCCAACAGCATCAGGCGACTGTGAATGGGAGGTTGTACATCAAGTTGTCATTCCTCGTGTTTGTAGGCAGGATATCATTAGAGTGGCTCATGATTCCAGTTTGGCAGGACACCTTGGAGTGAGGAAGACTGTGGCACGCATTTTGAAACACTTCTACTGGCCAGGTATCTTCAGGGATGTTTCCTGGTATTGTAAGTCTTGTCACACCTGTCAAGTTGTGGGGAAGTGTAATCAGACCGAAAAGGTTGCACCTCTAGTTCCCATTCCTCCTTTTGAGGCGCCTTTCACCCGTGTGTTGGTGGATATTGTGGGCCCTCTTCCTAAGACTTCTTCAGGATTTTCTTATGCGTTGACCCTGATTGATATGGCTACTCGTTATCCTGAAGCCATTCCACTTATAAGTATCTCAGCAAAGAACGTGGTTAAGGAAATGCTAGGGTTCTTCAGAAAGTTTGGTCTGCCCAAGGAGGTACAGTCAGACCGGGAAAGTAATTTCATGTCAAATGTTTTCAAGCAGTCTCTGAAAGAGTTGGGCATCACCCAGATCACGTCTTCAGCTTACCATCCCCAGACCCAAGGAGCGTTGGAGAGATATCATCAAACACTGAAATCGATGCTCAAGAAATACTGTTTGGAACATCAGAAAGACTGGGATAAAGGTCTTCCATTCGTTGTATTTGCCGCAAGAGAATCTCCAAATGAATCACTGGGCTTCTCACCCTTTGAACTACTGTTTGGCCATGAAGTAAGAGGACCCCTTAAGCTACTCAAGGAATGCTGGCTGTCGGAGGAAGATGACGTCAACCTGCTGGAGTATGTGATGAAGTTCAAAGAACGGCTGTCCACTGCTTTACAGCTGGCGAGAGAGAATTTAGGAGCTGCTCAGGAGAAGATGAAGACTTGGTATGATAAGAAGTCCAGGTTACGCCACTTTCGGCCAGGAGATCAGGTCTTTAATTCTGCTACCAGTGCATGGGCAACCTCTTCAAGCCAAGTTTAGTGGTCCTTATTTCGTGGAGAAGAAACTCAGTGATGTCAACTATGTCATCGCCAAACCAGATCGTAGAAAGAACAAGCAACTTTGTCACATCAACATGCTAAAGTTATATCACAGGCGGGACGAAAATAATCCAGTCTGCACTGTAGCTGTTCCACCCGAGTCTGCAAGTGAAGCTCTCCCATGCAGTATGAGCCTGAGTGATAGTTTGGGGAAGAATCCTGATATCATGAATGATCTCCAGACTAAGCTTTCTCATCTACCTCCCGAGGAAAGGCAGGAGTTTTCGGCATTACTGCAGGAGTACCCGCAAGTGTTCCGTGCCACTCCAGGAAGAACCACTGTGTTGATGCATGATGTCGATGTTGGAGACGCAAAGCCAATTAAATTGCCTCCTTACCGTGTGAACCCAGTGAAAGTTCCTCTCATCCAGAAGGAGCTTGGCTACCTGTTGGACCACAAGATGATTGAGCCCTGTCAGAGCGAATGGAGTTCTCCTGTCACTCTGGTCCCTAAGCCGGGTGGGTCACAGCGGCTTTGCATCGACTACAGACGTGTTAATCAGATAACCAAAACAGACACTTACCCTCTCCCTCGCGTGGAAGATTGCATAGACAAGATCGGAAAGGCTAGGTACATAAGTAAGTTTGATTTGTTAAAGGGATACTGGCCAGTACCTATGACTGAACGTGCTAGGGAGATCTCATGTTTTGTAACACTAGGAAAGACTTTTGCATGTTCTGTAATGCAATATGGTATGAAGAATGCACCAGCCACATTTCAGAAGCTGATGAATGTTGTAACAGAGGGTTTGGCAGGGTGTGTTGTTTATATTGATGATGTATTAATCTTCAGTGACAACTGGAAAGATCACCTATGCCATGTTAGTAAATTTCTTGAGCGTTTGGTTCAGGCTAATCTTGTAGCTAATTTATCAAAGTGTGAGTTTGGTCAAGCTAAAGTTCAGTACCTTGGGTATGTAATTGGTGATGGACATGTTGCACCACCAGGAGCTAAGGTTCAGGTTATAAGTGATCTTCCCAGACCTAAAAGTAGGAAAGAGATACAAAGATTTTTGGGAATGGTAGGTTATTACAGGAGATTTGTTCTTAACTTTTCTATTCTTGTATCACCACTTACAGACCTACTGAAAAAGGGAGTTAAATTTGTCTGGACCGATAACGTGAATCCTCTTTCAACAAACTTAAAGCTGTCCTATTAAGTCAGCCAGTGCTCGCTACTCCAAATTTTGCTAAGCCTTTTAAGATGGCTGTTGATGCAAGTGATACAGGAGCTGGGGCTGTTTTGCTGCAAGAGGATGATCAGGGTATTGAACACCTTGTATCTTATTACAGTAAGAAGTTCACTCCACCTCAAAAGAACTACTCAACTATTGAGAAAGAGCTTTTGGCCTTGATTTTGGGTTTACAGCATTTTTCATTTTATTTGTGTTCTGGTTTTGACCCCATAGTCATTTATACCGATCATAACCCACTGAAATTCCTTAGTAAGTTTAAAGATAAAAATCAGAGATTGACAAGATGGAGTCTACTTCTTCAGGAGTATTCATTAGACATACAACATGTCAAGGGGAAAGAAAATGTTATTGCAGATTGCTTATCTAGACTTTAGACAGATTGTTTTAGAGTAATAAGAAATTTCCTTTGTAAATTTCTTTTTCTTTGTGGGGAGGTGTTACATAGCCTATGATTTCATCATCCTTTGTGTAATTTTAACGCACAGTATACTGCATGTTTGATCACGAGCGTGTTCTGCCTCAGTCCCCCCTTCTACGGTTATAGTAGAGTAAGTCGTTCTTTCTGTTGTTCAGAGCAGGATTGTCAACTCTTTGTCCCCATGGCTTCATTTGCGCGTCCTTCTTACAAGTTGTATCAAGCTCTGCCGGACCCTATATAATGAGCTCAGTCTCTGCATCATTGCCACTTAGATCTGCTCCTCATTTTGTTCACATCTCTGTCCTCCCCTGTGCAGTTATTATTATTGTGAGTGCTCAGGAAGTCTCCAGCCATCTAGCAGCTGTGTGTAATTTGAGTATAACTGTTGTTGCATTTTTTCTTGTACTGTGTAGCATAAGGTTAATTCTTAGGCCTAGTAAGGTTTTTGTAATTTATATAAAGGTTCTTATTGTCAGCCATCATTAATAATATTTTGTATCTGTAATAATATATCTGGCCTTCACTGAGTATTATCTGGTATCTCATTTTAACAGGGCTGACTTAGATAAATTCACTCATGCTAATTTCGTGTTAATAGAGGCTATTGCAGTTAACCATATATTTAATCTGTTTTTTGCCATTACATTATCTTTATGAGTCCTGAATGTTTTGTTGTTAGTTTAAGCATTAAACTTTAACTTGTAATTTTACCTAACTCTTTTGTTTTGAACCTGGAACTTTACGGGACAGTAGTGATTTTTAGTATTCTCACTTAAAGTGTACATTATCTTTCTCTGTTCCGTAACAATATATATATGATTAGATAAATATAGAGAGATAGATATATTTAAATATAAACACATATATAAACATAAATATAAGCACATACATATAAACATATATTGTATATACATATACCATATACCCGTGTGTGTGTGTGTGTGTGTGTGTGTGTGTATACCAAGGTAGATTCATCAACATGGTGGTGAAGGGAACCAGGGGAGCCGTAGTATTGTAAACACAGAACCCTGGTTGTGCCAGAGGCTACACAAAACCCAGACTCGCTTCCTATGTGGCCCGGTGCGGCCGTATACATCACTTGCCGGATTAGGTGAAAAGGTGAACGCCATAGAGGGGACAGACCAGTGAAAAGGGGAGTAGGTTGATGAACTGTTGAATAGGAAGTGTGATGTGTAAGCATTACACACGCATCCCCCCATCCCAACACACACACACTTGGTGAATACTCGTAGATGAAAGGGAAACTAAAATGAATTTCTGACTGAATTATCGTATTACACAGTAACTGCGTCATACGGTAGTAAAAATTACTGAGGAGGAAATTACTCCAGATAATGAATGGTGGTGCTGAGGAATTCCAGAGGGAGCAGGATAAGCTCCAGTCATGGTTAAATACACTATGATTCTATAATGGCTGGGAATAAAAACTTATTTCGTTGTGTTTGTAAATCATGCAAAAATATTTTGATCCATTGAAAGTTATACATCGTACAGAGAAACAGTGTATGATAAAACCACTGGGAGAGAAGTAAGAAATGGAAGACAGAACGTAGTGTCAAATATATATATATATATATATATATATATATATATATATATATATATATATATATATATATATATATCTCTTAGAATAAATTTGGCAAAAAAACAATATTGAAAAAGCATTTCAGAATGTGAGAAAAGTCTACAAAGTTTGGTACAAGAAAATTATTTTTGAATAACCCATAGTTCAAAATTTTACTTTGGATTTGTTTGTACATTTGACTGAACAGTAAAAAAAAAAAAAATGTATGAAGGGGAGGAGCTTGTCTGGAAAATAAATTAAAGCATTTACGCAGGTAACAACTGATTATTATAGCAGTATGGAACCCTAATGTTAAACAATACTAATAACAAACAATCAAAATAAATATAATTGTGAAGAATAGCGAGAATATAGATGCTTGACTGGAGGGATTTATTTAACGGATGAAAAGACTGAAATTTTCCAATATTAGAATAACGATGAAAAGGAGGATATTTGATAATACAGATATGTGTGACAGAATGGCAGAACACAAAACAAGAGAGATGACATCCTATTAGGCAACTGAAGGTGAACGGGGCACCGCTGCAAGCGCTTATAGTAACTGACAAAGATGTAAGCAAGAACAGTTTTTTGTTGAAAGAATAATGCAACTAATAATCAGTTCAAGTTGTACGTCAACATCATTTGCATTTTTTAAGTATGGTATGAAAACAACAAAACACACACAATACGAGTGTGACACGTTCCTGTAAAAAAAATTACTGAGGTATACACACACACACACACACACACACACACACACACACACACACGTTGCTTCAGGTAAATATTAACTGAGGGAAATGGAAGAGAATGATTAGAATGATTAGAATACCCGAAAGCAGAAATGAATGTGAAAACTCTTTCAAAGTTGTCCAGACGTGTGTGGTAGAAATCTGGTTGAAATGAATAATACGTCAATGCAGTGAAGATCTTTCGTATCATATCTATACTTCAAATCCACGATGACCTTTCGATACTCTTTTCCCCCGACAGCAGCTCTTTGGCCTTCAAGCATTCTTTCTGAAACATATTCACAATAGGAATTCAGTATCACCAGGATATTTCTAAATCTGGATCTTAGTACTCGCTGCAGACTTATGCATTATTAATCACTGCAATATTAAGGCAGTTATTACTACGGATTTTTTTTACAAACCTTTTGTTCAGCTTTTTATGGTCGCATATTTCCTATTTCCTTCCAGCTATTTCATATGATTTCATTTTAGTTAAGAAAAGTCAAGTACCCTCATCCCATTTTGGCACTCTGAACCCCTTGGGTGAAATGATTTTCACAAACTTGCTATTATTACTATTTACATCATTTTGCCATGCGTCTGACAACTAAAAAAGGAGATGGACCACAGGCCCCACCCACTTGCTGTCCCAAGTCCAAAGAATCGGGCTTATGAACCATACCCCACCAACCATGTCCAGTGGCTGTAGCAGTGGCCTCGGGGCACCGTGCCAGGACATCCACAGGGACATCCACCAAGCCCTCCTTGGCACTGTAACCTCCCCACCATTACACCCACTGCTAGGGCAACCTCCTGGAGCACTACTCCCAGGTTCGGGTCTCTCTCTATTGGGCAGAAGCGAAAGTCTGGGAACCTCAATACTCTGTACCCTCTGGCACAAATTCGAGCCCAGTTCCATCCTCGTCCCTAAAGTGTGCTGGCATAGCTCGCGCCATGCTTCCCCTTTGGTTCCCCACAAGGTAAGGGGGGCAAAGTTTTCTGGCCGTATGCCCTTGCTGATGCTAACCCTTGTATGTATGTACGTTGTGGGGTACGTAAAGCACACGTAGAGTAGTGGACGAGATAGTTAGGGAAAAGTGTTTGGAAGAGTTTGCTGGCTTACTCTCCGTGTTAGTGTCAGTGAAAGGGTTAGCAAAGGGGGATGATCAGGATAACCTGATGGGTAGTGAAACAGGAACTCCAACTCTCCCTACCACCTGCATTTCCATTCTCCTAGTGAGTACTGTCCTGATCACTCTCTGCTACAGCCCTCTAAAACATCAACGTGTTTTGTCTACAGTACCTCTAAGGAGTCGCCATGTACTTAAAAGGCATATCTGTTGTCTAGTTAGGACTTAGAGGGTTTTCTTTTGGCAGGAAAAATAATGAGATGAGGTCTATTGATCTGCTGCTGTTATATTGCAATCCAGTACTACTTGTGTCACGGTTGGACCGACATTAGCTAAACTGGCAACCCCACTGGTTTTGCCCAATGAGGAGATTGGATCAACAATCAACAGGACAAAATAAAATCTGTCAAAGGGCTGACGAACTTCCAAGCCGGCGGCTATCTAGCAGGGTAGCTGGAGCTCGTTAGTCTTGGTTGGTTTTCCACCTAGGAGATGGAGAACTCTGAATTCAAACCTGGAGTTGTCTGGTAGGGGTAGTGTCCCCAATTTCCACAGATGTTTGGAATCACTTTTTAAACAACGAAAAGAAAATACAGAGAACCTCGTAGTGTCCCATTACTCCCAAGAGCCCCAGCTAAATGGGAAGGTTCGTATGGCCGCGTGGAATATGAAACTGAAAGGCGTGAGTAAGGAGAGTCAAAGGGTTTGGTGAATGTTTTTAAGAGTGCTAGGTATGCATGGGTGTGAAATGTATAAGATCAGATACGAATGTAGATGTAAAGACGGATTTGCACTGCTAATGAGTGACAGTCGTCAGACTGACTCTGGCCGATGGGTAAATGTGGAGCTATATGTGGAATGTACTTTGACTTATCAGGTGGGTAAATTTTGGTTAGTATCTCATTCTGTCAAGTTTTTCTTTGGCTCTCTGAACCCTACCTCACCCCAACTAGGGTTGGGAAAGGAAGTCTGGATGATGATAATGATGAATCTCTTGATGATGCTGGAAAGGGAAACCAAGCGATGTCGCCATGACATTTGGAGGAACAGCCCGGTTACACAAATATACTTCATTCCCATCTCTGTCCTCTGAAAGAGGGGTGGTGGACTTTAAAGTTCATTTTGGTCTGCAGTCTACCAGGTACACATTCAGATGAACATGGGTTTGCAGCCACCAACACTGACCTTATGTTACAACCAAAGGACTACTAGATGATGATCATTAACCAGATTTTTTTTTTTTTCAGCGGGGCCTCGTTCAGCCTACCAGCAGGTGCCGGTCACTGCATCACCACCACAAGGTATACCAATAGGGTTTGCGACAGTGGTACTGTACAGCCCATGGGGGAACCATCATTATCACCACACACCAGCCATTAGACAGCCCGTTATCCGTTATGGCCAACCCCCATTGCTGATGCTATTGTGGTGGCAGGATGTCTGGCTGGCAGGGTACGGTTAGCTTATTTGTATTACACTCCAACTGTGCTATACAGTTGAGTTACATTCTTGGAACACCAACAGAATAACAATTGATCAAATATCAAATGTAGGGATTGTAATGATCATGTACGCAAAATTGGTAATTGCACAGTGTACAGAAAATGGTACTAAAATGTTGAGATTTTATAAGCAAACAGTTGCATAATGGGAGATCGTTTAGCGAGGTTTGAGTGAATTATTACCATTATTTGTAGTAGTATTATGTTTAGTCAGATTCTGGCTATAGGCATGACAGTTAATTTTCTAAGGCAGTGTACTTATTGCAATGAATCTCGCTGCTAATGATATTGTGGTGGCAGGATGTCCAGCTTGCAGTGTGTGTAGTAATTTAATTATGACTCTTCGCACAGGCTCAGTAGTTCTTTCCCTAAGGCTGCTTATGTTCCATTGTGGTAGGCAGATGTCTTGCTTCCAGGTTATGAATCATCATTATCATCATCATCTCAGCTTATTTTTTCCAGCCAAGAATGGGATGAGGTAGGGCCAGGGAAGAACGAAGAAACTCAATGCCTACCCCCCCCCCTTATTATTATTATTATTTTTTGTCTCGGAGAAGAAAACCTAATACTGTACAGTACATATTTTCTTCGTAAGACCAGAGAGGAAGAGAGACCTAATATTTTTTTTCTTTTGTATATGCATATTTTTGTAAATTAACTGAATCTGGGCTTAGGTGGGGTGCAGTGCCATAGGGAATGGAACATTGTCCATTCCCTATGGCACTGCACCCCACCTAAGGCAATGTATAGTACCTGCTGTGATGAACCCCACCACCAATGTTATTGTGGTGCGAGGATATCTGGCTTGTAGGGAAAGTTCTGTTTATTTATTGTGATTAATTATTGGTACTGGTTGTGACATTGTCCATTCCTCAAGGCCCAGCAGTCACACATCACTGTTCCTATTGTGGTGATATCCACCACTGATGTTATGGTTGTTTTTGTAACCCGGGTCTGTTTGCCTAAGCAGATCTACCAACTGCAAGCAATCAACTGCCCTTGAAGGGCCGTCCTGTGCAATGAACTGAAGTCCCCCCTGTGGAAGACAGTGCCTCCCCACAGCGAGGTGCGAAGAACAGTGTTCCCGCATGTACAGTCATAAGAAAAACCATCGTTACCCTTCAGAGCTATGCACTATGACACAACGACGAAGTATTGTGGAAGGATGGGACAGGAAAGTGTACTGGAAACCCGTCAATGTCGGTTATGTGAGACACAGATATTAGAATTCGTGCTAGAGGTAAAAAAAGCTAATTAGATCGTTTGGCCTCTGTGCATAGAGACAATACGTTTTATTATCCGGCACCGAATTCATTAAAAAAACAATATAACAGAATCGTGTAGAGTCGGCAACACACATGCAGACGGGCAATGAGTATGTGCACCCATGCCAGACGTATGATAGTCATTCAGCCGATACAAGCCAAGTTAGTAAATTTCAATATAATAATGATATGTATTGCTTTCTACATATAATAAATGTTGAGAAGAAGGAAAATAATAATACGTGTTCAGTCTCATTGCTTTAATATTTTGTATATCCACCCCCTGCTTCCACAACAGCCTCTAGACGTCGACGCATGGATGCCACTAACTGAAGCATCCATCTGAAGCATTTAACCACTCATCTAAAGCAAACAAACGAACTCGTGCACCCCTGCTACACTGTGATAAAAAAAACAGTCGATGCCTATAGATTTAATACACTTCAAAATAATTTATTTGTTGTATTCTATAGATAGTAAGTGCTGAATAGTAAGAAAATAATAAACGTGCCGAGTTTCATTATCAATCCCTAGCGGGGAACTCAGGGTAACGCAAACGCATCCTATTATTTCTCCGCCATATGGCTCATTCTTGCTCATTATTCCAACTCTTGTAATGGAACTGTGATATGGCAACACTAGACAGGGGAGGGACGAACAGCAAGGATCCACCCATATAGCTCAGCTAACGTTCGTTTTGCGTCAAACATAATTGGGGTTAACGATAGTTTTTCTTATGATTATACACTGCATTTGCGTCGTCTTTCAAGCTAACCAGCGCCGTAGTAGGCTTCACATCACCCTGTTATCTGGTTATATGGTTATGGTGGTCAACGGATGACTTCTTTGTAGTTAACTGTTGCTCCCAGTCCGTCGTGTATGCAACAGATCAACTCTGAAGCTGTCTTCCTCTGTCTCTAGTTCGTACTGCTACTGCCTATAACCTCCAGTCTTTCAAAAGCAACGTGTCCAGTCATCTCGAAATGAACGGTTCTTGAATTTGGCTCTCTGTTATCTTGTTTTTGTTTTTTCTTGGAAGGAACAATCGTACTTGCTTCTGGCCTTTTGTTCCTTCTTCCTTGCATTGAAAATTTTTTTTTACAGGATTTTGTAATGGAAGAACAAGGATAGCTGAATGAATTACATATGAAGGAGCACAAGGATGAGTTTAGTACCCTCTTTTTAACTTGATAATTGTTGGACTGCAGCATGTCTATGTAAAAAATGTGTAGATGATGATGCCTGTGGTGGAGTTAGGTTGCTGGTGACTTGAATGGTGAGTGAATGAATATGGGAACCATTTCACTGGGTATATTATTGATTAGTGTTTTTCTTTCCATTTAATTCCACCTCATCCCATTCTTGGCTGGGGGAGAAATGGCGATGACGATTATGCTATTCATATTCACCAATCTATCTATCTACTGGCAGATGCCTTAATCCATACGGGGTGGCCACAAACAAATCGCCTCCACGTCATCTTGTCCCCCACCACCCCACTGCCCTGTTCCCAACTCACACCTCCCTCTCTCATATATCTCTCCACTACATCCCTCCATCTCATTCTTGGTCTCCTCCTCCCCCTCACCCCCTCCACCTCACTCACATACACTCTCCTCGTCAGACTCTCACTCTCCATTCTCTCCATATGGCCAAACGACCCCAGTGTGCTTCTTCTAATGCTTCATATCACATCCACATCCACACCACAACGCTCCTTCACATCCTCATTTATCAATCTGTCTCTCCATGTGACTCCACATGCTCCTGTCATATAACTCATTTCCGCAGTTCTCACTCTTGACTTGGTCCCTCCAACAACGTCCAAGCTTCACTTCCGTACGTTAAAGTTGGTATCACAATACTGTCATGTAGTAACTTTTTCACTTCCATGCTCACTTCCCTGTTTCATATCACTGCTTTCAAGGAACCAGCAACCTTTCTTCCTCACTGTACCCTTTCAAGAACTTCACCCTCCAAACTTCCATCCATACTCATCACAGTACCCAAGTACTTAAACGTACTCACATTTTCCATTTCCTCATCATCCAACCTCACTGTACATTCACTGACTTCACTTCTCTCGAAGACCATGACTTTACTCTTCCCTATATTCACCTTTGGATTCCGTTTGTTACACACTCTCCCAAACTCATCCACCAAGCCTTGCAGCTCCCCATCTTCTTCACTTAACAACACAATATCATCTGCAAACAGCATTAAGGGAGTTTCCAAACACTGCCCTCTCTCATCGGGGCCACTCCAACATCCACTGCCCTACCTTGTATCTCTTTTATAACCCCATCCATGTACATACTGAACAACCATGGAGACATGACACATCTCTGCTTCAACCCAACCCTTCAAATAGAAAAATTCACACAGTTCACTATCCACACGCACTGCAGCCTTAGCACCCTCATAGATACTCTTCACAGCATTCAACAACTTCCCATCTACTCCATATATTCTTAATACTTCCCACAATCCTTGTGTATCCACCCTGTCATATGCTTTCTCCAAATCCATGAAGGCCGCATACAATTTCTTTCCCTTCTCTAGAAACTTTTCCACTAAAGATCTAAGAATGAATACCTGATCTACACAATCTCTTCCCTTCCTAAAACCTCTCTGTTCTTCTCCAACTAATTCCTCTGTTATTTCCCTAACTCTGTCAATAAGTATCCTACCATATACTTTTCCTATTACACTAAGAAAACAAATCCCCCTATGATTACCACACATATACTGTACCAGTGCTTCGTTTCATGGCGTTTATAAAGACTCCAATAAGCTTGCATGCGTCAGCCTTAGTCGCCTAATGGTGGCTCTCCATGCTGCTTTATCTCTGGTAGCCTCCATATTCAGTTCCTAATCCCTGAGGTCGCACTCTGTAACCTCGTCCCACATCTTTTTCGGTCTGTCTCTTGTGGCCTCACCTCCAGTGTTCACACATCTCACTTTCTGCACGCAATTGTAATTCCGCATCCTCTCCACATGCCCAAACTATCTCAATCTACCCCTTTTCATCACAGCACCGATACACTTTTCAGTCTCATCCTTCCTCTCAACTCATCAATCGTAAACGTAACCCCCTCCAGGCGTTGCATTCAAGGACACGCTGCATATCCACCTAATCATTGACATTTCTGTACGTTTAAGCCTACGAATAACCCTTCCTTTACTGCCCTGGTCTCACTACCATACAGCGTTACACTCCTAACACATGCCACATACAAAAATCCCTTAGCACAGAGGGAGAGCCCTCTCATCGTCAGGAGAGACAACAGCTCCCTAAACTTCTTCCAAACACTTCTCACTCTAGCCACAAAGCTAGCTCCAGCCCTATCTGCAGCAGAGAATATGTCTCCCAAGTAAGAAAAAAAAATCCACACACTCCAGAGACTCATCAGCAAGATAAATCCTTTCACACCTGACAATCTCCACATGCTCTCCCCGACACACCACACACATGAAATCAACGTTATGTCGCAGTCTGCCTCTAATATCACTACATCACTGATACTCTTTCTTATCACAGACACTGCACAGGATGGAATTACTTCCCACGCCGTTGTGGCAATCAAACATGGCCACTCTCCCTCTACTTTGACAGTACCGCCACCAACCCTGGATATTATCACTTTTGCTTTATCTGCATTTAATCTCAAGCCCTTGTGACCCATACCATGTCTGCACTTCCCAAATCTTTTAACTGACTTCCTCTCATTCCCAGCAGTCAACACCAAATCATCGGCCTACACAACTCCCACGGGAGTCCATCTCTGAAGTCACGTGAGAGGGCTTCAAGCACCATGATAAACAATAAGGGGCTCACGACTGACCCCTGATGCACACCAATATTCACGGAAAACTCATCACTCAAATCTTCATTCACTCTCACCTGGTACGAGAACCCATAAACTCGTACATAGCCATAACCACTCTAACCAGCCACTCCTCGATTCCAAGCTTTCTCATTGCCCAGTTTACCACCTCGCTTGGAACTCTGTCAAAGGCCTTTTGCCAATTAAACAAAGTACAGATCTCTTTTCTTTCCTGAATATTTTTCCTAAAGCTGTTGAACAGTGCATATGGCATCAGTCGTCCCATCATCTGGCATAAACCCAAACTGAATCTCATCAGTATTCACGCTTTCTCTAATCATATCTTTCAGAACTCTCTCTATTCCTTTCACTATCTGGTCCAAAATTTTTATGCGTCTATGATTTCCTCTTCTCAATTTATCACCCTTCCCCTTGTATATATTTACAATCACACTCTTCAACGAGTCATCTGGGACAACACACTCATATAATTGCATTTATCAGTAACTAACCCTACTCCTATATCCCCTGAGGTCTTCAGCATTTCAGAAGTCAACCTAGACACACCTGCCGCCTTCCAGAACTGCGTTATGCCCATTGCCCTGCTCACGGTAGTGGCGTCAATCAAAGGTCAACGGCCAAACACTGGATCCGCTGACACCAAACCTTTCCTGTTCCTGTCAGACTACCGATTCAGCAACAGATTATAATGCTTTCTCCCTGCATCTTTAATATCCTGACCGGTCACCACTACATTTCCTTTATCATTCTTCACACACTGCTCACCTATAATATTCCTGTCTTCCGTTTTCATCTGCTCTGTCACCCTAAATATCATATTCTACTTTCAGCGTTATTTAGGTTATCCAGTAAAAATCTGTGAGAGTCATAATTTGGACCTGCATACCTTTTTAGGACCTGGCTCTACGCTTGGCAGGCAAGTATTCCTCTTTGTTACCACCCCTTTTCCATTCCAGGAAAAGACTTCTATTCTCCATAACCGCAATTTCTACACCCTCATCCCACCACCGTATTACATAAGTCCTGGGGGAACCCCTTGTCCATCCACACACTAAATCTCTCAGAAGATTGTTTTTGAGAGCTCTGCACTGTTCATTAACACTTCTGCACAGAGCTACTTGTTCAGCCACCACTTAAGTCATCTCATTATATATATATCTATATATATATATATATATATATATATATATATATATATATATATATATGTAGGTATGTATGTAACAAAAAATAAAAACGTTCTGTTCCTGTGTAATAAGTACTATTTCCTGATTTGTTTTGCTCCAAAACTATAGAGAACATATATCATCATCCTAAAACTTCGCTTTTGTAAACAGGAGAATGATTTTTTATATTTACTAATTTTCTAAAAATAGAATGAGTGGGTTTGTCTTTTCCTTCTTGAGAAGCCAGAAGAAAATATAAATATGAAAAGTGACATGTAATAATACTGAATACAATGAATGAAATAATAAAAGTCTAGAATCGATTTTTTTTTTTTCGTGATTTGCGAAAAGTAGTCCCCCATCATGCTCTCGTTATACTGTCCTTGGAATCTCCGTTCAAAGTCCATTATATCTTGATGGAAGTGTTCTCCATGCTCTTTCGAGTATGCACCCATGTTGTCCTTGATTTCATCAAGATGGGAATGAAGAATATGAATCTTGCGTGATATTCTACAGCCCTTGGCGCCGTAGTAATTTATGAGGTTGTCAGTCAGCTCTACATGGTTCTCATCCTTGTGATTTCCAAGAAAACCGCGAACCACTGATTTCAGGCTGTCCCAAGCCACTTTTTCTACTTTCGAAACTTGTTGGGAAAATCCTTGCATTCCAGTATCTTCTTAACATGAGGACCAACGAAAATACCGGCTTTGATTTTCGCCTCCGATAGCAGGGGGAAGAAGTCTCATAGGTACTGAAATGCCGCCGACTGCTTGTCCAGAGCCGTGACAAATTGTTTCATGAGGCCCAATTTGATGTGTAAGCGCGGCATCAGTACTTTTCTAATGTCCACAAGTGGTTCCCATTGCACGTTGTTGCTCTCTAAGCAGAAGTCCGTCCTCTTTGGCCACTGAACTCGATGGTAATGTGCTTTGGAATGTCTGCTGTCCCAAAGGCAGATATAGCAAGGAAACTTGGTCCAGCCACCTTGGAGACCCATTAGTAATGCCACCATTTTGAAGTCTCCAATGACCTCCCAATTGTACTCGTTGTATTTCAAGGCCTTCAGCAACGTCTTCACGTTGTCGTAATTCTCCTTGAGATGAACAGAGTGAGTCAGGGAGGAGATGGGTACTTGTTCCCACTGTGAAGCAGCACAGTTTTTAGGTTCCTTGATGTACTGTTGATGAAGAGGCGCCACTCGCTAGGGTTACATGCAATTCCGATCGCCTCGAACAGACCAGTTACATCATAACAGAAACACAGTCCATCCTGACGGATGAAGAAGATGGAAAAAGATTGGGGAAGCTTCCTCTGAACAGAAACCTGCACGTCCTCACCCAACAGTGCTCGCAAGTGAAAAAAGGTACCCACAGCATGTCTTGATCACTGAAAGGCACGCCAGACTATGCGCTATAGGCGTCACACATCTTGACAGATGCTTCAACAGAATTTTTCTTCTTTCTCGTTTTAATAAATTGACCAAAAATATAGTAAAATGAATCAGTGGAATGCTTACAACCTCTAGATGGCATCTCCAAAAAAAATAAGATACATTCACGTTAACAATGATCGAAAAACAAAAACACTGATATGGAATTTATATGTACTACAAAATTAGCACCGTTACTATAAAAACCTTTAATTCATCCGTAATTCGATAAAGATTTGATATATAAATTCATAAGCCTTTCAACTAAGTTCCGCTCAGACTGACTTCATTTCAACTGTAGACTTGTAATGGCTGATGATGATCATTATCTATCTATCTATCTATCTATCTATATATATATATATATATATATATATATATATATATATATATATATATATATATCATCAGCCATTACAAGTCTATTGCTGAACAAAGGCCTCCCCACACCTTCTCCACGAATTCCTTGACTGAGCCAATCTTTGCCACGTTTTCCCTGCAAATTTCTCTACCTCATCTCTCCACCTCCTGTCTGGCCTTTTTCTGCTACTCTTACGATCTCTTTGTGTCCAGTCAGTCAGCCTCTTGCTCCATCGGTTATCCCTTATTCCTGCTACATGGCCTGTCCATCTCCATTTCTGTTCTTTTATAACTTCTATAATGTCTTTGACCTTAGTCTGTTCTCTCACCCAAGTTGATCTTTTCCTGTCTCTTAATTAAAGATATTCCTAACACTGACCTTTTCATTGCTCTCTGAGAACGGATTAACTAATTTTCCATCGATTTGCCAGTTTCCAGGTCTCACAACCATACGTCATGCTGGAATTATACATTCGTTATAGACTTTTCGTTTCATACAAGCTGGTAAGCTACTTTTCATAATGTCCCTAAGTTAACCGAAAACTTTCCATCCAAATGTAATGCATCTTTTTATTTCGCTGTCATGATCTTTCGTTAGTTTTAGTATTTGCCCCAAGTAATTGTACTGTACATTTCGGCTTCTTCAAGAATTTCTTCGCTTATTCTCATGACGCTCTTTGGTGTTTGTGGATTAAACATTAGTTTTACTACGGTTCATCTTTAGCCCAGCTTTGAGACTTTCTCTGTTCAGATCATTTAACATTTCTTGCAATGTCTCTGCTGTTTCTGACATTAGGACAATGTCATCTGCAAATCTTAAATGGTTTAGCTTTTCTCCATCTATGTTCACTCCTTTGTTTTCCCAGTCTAGCTTTCTGAAAATACTTTCTAGGCATGCTGTAAATAATTTTGGTGGCATTGTATCTCCCTGACGCACGCCCTTCTCAATCTTAATATTTTCCGAGCCCTTATGTAATTTAACTGTAGCAGTTCCCTCTTTATATATGTTTTCGAGCAGTTTTACAATGTTCTCATTCACTCCTTGTTCTCGCAACGAATTTATAAATGCTATGTGCTCCACTGAGTCGGAAGCCTTTTCGTAATCAACAAAACCTAAGCACAGTGGTTTATTATATTCTGTAGTTTTCTTAATTAGCTAATTCATTGTGTGAAGATGATCAGTAGTTGAGTACCTGCTTCGGAATCCTGCCTGTTCACGGGCTTCTTTTTTCTCCAAATTCGCTGTTATTCTGTTCCTAAGGACTTCAGTGAAGAGTTTGTAAATGGCTGATTATAAGCTAATGGGTCGATAGTTACTAATATCTTATGAGGCACCTTTTTTGTAAAGTATAATAAATATTGCATTACAACATATTTTGAGAATTTTCTTTTTTTATATACATTGAGTAAATATATAAGTGACCAAGCCTGTCTTGTACTTCTACTCTTGCCTCCAAGAGTAAATCTGCTACTGTTCACCTTCTCTCGGAGCTTTCCCTCTTTTCATATTTTTGAGAGCAATATTTACTTCGTCTGGTGTTACCTCAGGTATTTCACTTGTGTCAATTGAAAGGTTAGCTATTGGTATTACTGTCTTTGATGCAAACAGTTCTTTGTAAAATTCTTCAAATCTGTTCACCATCTTATATCTCCATTTAATGACTTCACTGTTTTTGTGTTTCAGTGATGTAACTTGTTGCTTTCATGGTGCCATTTTGCTTCGGACCTGTTTCAGACTATTTCCATTCATGATGGTTTCTTTGATCTGACCTATGTTTATCTTTCTTTATTCTTCTCTTCGTCTCTTGTTGATAACCTTATTTAATTCCGCTCGTTCTGTTTCATTTTTCTTTGTTTTTGCTTCCATGTCCTTTCTTTTTTTCATAAGCTCGATTGTCTTTTCTGAATACTTCTTGGCTCTGGTTTTACCAGGTTTTACTACTACCTACACTGATTCTCATAGCATTTTTCTTAGTCTGTCATTCAGCTCATCAGTGTCACATTCAGCATTACTTAGAGCCTGAAATCCGTTCCTTATTCCCAACTGAAAGGCTGCTTTGTTTTCGTTTAATTTTATTAGGCATGTCTTTTTAATCTTTAATCTTCTTTCTTTCATTTCTGAAACTGAATCTCGCTGTGCAGCCCACCAATTTATAGTCACTTACAGTATTTACTTTGTTGATATTTGTGACATTTTAGATCGTGTTATATATATATATATATATATATATATATATATATATATATATATATATATATATATATATATATATATATATATATATATATAGAGAGAGAGAGAGAGAGAGAGAGAGAGAGAGAGAGAGAGAGAGAGAGAGAGAGAGAGAGAGAGAGAGAGAGAGAGAGAGAAAGAGAGAGAGAGAAAGAGAGAGAGACCTTAATCCCGTAAGGCGTGGCCACAAAGAAATCGCCTCCATGTAGCCCTGTCCTCCGCCATTTCACTGCCCTGCTCCCGGCTCACAACCCCTTTTCTCATATAGCCTACGTTCCACCCCATTCCTCCATCTCATCCTTGGCCTCCCTCTTCCTCTCCCCCCCTCAACTTCACTCACATACACTCTCAATGTCAGTCTCACTCTCCATCCTCTCCACATGGCCAAACCACCTCCGTGTGTTTCTCCTAACACTTCCAGTTACATCCACATCCACACCACAACACTCCTTCACATTCTCCTTTGTCAGGCTGTCTCTCTATGTGACTCACAGGCTCCTCTCAAATAACTTATTTCCACTGCTCTCACTCTGACTTCTGTCCCTCGAACAAGGTCCAAGCTTCACTTCCATACGTTAGAGTTGGTATCACAATACTGTCATGTAGTAACTTTTTCACTTCCATGCTCACTTCCCTGTTTCTGATCATTGCTTTCAAGGAACCAGCAACCCTTCTTCATTGTTGTACCCTTTCAAGCACTTCACCCTCCAGACTTCCATCCTTACTCATCACACTACTTAAACGCACTCACATTTTCCATTTTCTCTTCATCCAGCCTCACTGTACATTCACTGACTTCAGGTCTATCGAAGACCGTAACTTTACCCTTCCCTACATTCACCTTTAAGTTCCGTTTCTTACACACTCTTCCAAACTCATCCACCAAGCCTTGCAGCTCCCCTTCGTCTTCGCTTAACAACACAGTATCATCTGCAAACAACAGTACAGGGAGATTCCAAACACTACCCTCGCTCATTAGGGCCATTCCAACATCCACTGCCCTATCTTGTATCTCTTTTATAACCCCATCCATATACAGATTGAACAGCCATGGAGACATGATACATCCCTGTTTCAATCTGACTTTCAAGTAGAAAAATTTACACAGTTCACTATCCACATGCACTGCAACCTTTGCAACCTCATACATACTCCTCACAGCATTCAGCCACTTCCCATCTACTCTAAATATTCTTATACTTTCCACAATCCTTATCCATCCACCCTGTCATATGCTTTCTCCAAATCCACGAAGGCCGCTATCCACACGCACTGAAGCCTTAGCACCCTCATACATACTCTTCACAGCATTCAACAACTTCCCATCTACTCTATATAGTCTTAATACTTTCCACAGTCCTTGTCTATCCACCCTGTCATATGCTTTCTGCAAATCCACGAAGACCATATACAACTTCTTTCCCTTCTCTAGAAACTTTTACCCTAAAGATCTAAGAATGAATATCTGATGTACACAACCTGGTCCCTTCCTAAAACCTCCCTGTTCTTCTCCAACTACTTCCTCTGTTATTTCCCTGACTCTGTCATTAATGTCCTACCATATACTTTTCTTATTACACTAAGAAGACAATGCCTCTATGATTACCCCTGACTTCATTTTTCCTTTGTCCTTTGTACAAGGGAATAATTTCATCTGCCTTTCAATCCTCCGGGACTCTTCCTTCCTCTCAGGCCAATCTTTACATCTTCCACATCCATTCTACTTCTACCTCTCCCCCATGCTTCAGCATTTCACCATGCACTCCATCAGTTCCTGGGGCTTTCTCCATTTTGACTTTCTTCGTTGCTTCCACAACTTCCATCCTACTGATTCCTTCCTCTCTTCTAACATCCCTCCGTCTCCCAGCCATTCCTCAACCACTTATACTAGCAATACTTTTACTCCCAATGTTCAACAATTCCTTGAAGTGTTCCTTCTATCTGCTTACTTTTTCTGTCTTCTCCACCAGTAATCTACCATTTTTATCTTTCACTTCCTGACTAATTTCTTTGCAACCCTGTCTGTCTCTCTTTACCTCTTTCGAGAACATTTTCTTACATTCCCTCCACTTTACACTCAAATTCCTTCCAAATGCCTCATCCACTCTGTTCTTACTTTTATTAATTTTTTCACCTCTCTCTACTTCTCTTCATATAACTCTCTCTTCCGTCTCTCAACTTCTTCCACACCCCTGTTTCTCATCCACTCACAATATGCTTTCTTCTTTTGTGCCACAGCGTGTCTCACCTCTTCATTCCATCATGCTGTTCCCTGCATCCCCTTTCGTCTTCTCTTCACCCCACACACCACCTCACATGCTGCACAAATTTGTTTTGTGGATATCTTGCACACACCGTCCACATCCCCCATCTGCTTCAGTCCATATTTTTTTTTTTTTTTTTTTTTAATGCGAGGAAGAAGGAACCAAAGGCCATGAGCCCGCAGTAACAGTTCCCTCCAAGAGAAAAACAAAATACAATCGAGAGCCAAATTCAAGATCCGATCATTTTGAGATGCCTGGACACACTGCGTTTGAAAGACTGGAGATCATAGGCAGGAGGAAATACAGACAGAGGGAGACAGTTCCAGAGCTGACCTGTTGCATGAATGAAAGACTGGGAGTAACGGTTAACTCTTGCATTAGAGAGTTGGACAGAAAAGGGATGAGAGTTTGCTGCCAGACGGGTGCTACGCGCCCGTCGTAGAGGTGGAGGAATGCAAGCAGACAGTTCAGAGGAGCAGTGACCATTAAAGTAGCGATAGAAAAGAGATAAAGATGCAACAGTGCGGCGAAGAGACAGAGGTTGAAGGGAGTCAGTAAGAGGAGGAGAGTTAATGAGACGAAAAACCCTTTGACTCCACCCTATTGAGAAGAGCTGTATGTGGGGAGCCTCCCCACACATGAGAGTTGTACTCCACACAGGGGCGGATAAAACCCCTGTATAGAGTCAACAATTGTGCAGGGGTAAAGAAAGAGCGGAGTCGGCTTAGCACACCCAATCTCTTGGAAGCAGATTTTACAAGAGTTGTAATATGATCTTTCCAAGATAAGTCCCGAGTAAATGAAACCCCAAGCATGTTCAAGGATGATGCAGGATTAATCTGAATATTATTAAACATTAGTGGGTATACCTGTGGAAGATTTTGTCGGGTTGATAGGTGTAAGAACTGAGTCTTAGAAGCATTAAAGACAACCATATTATTTTTACCCCAGTCAGAAATATGAGCCAAGTCAGACATTAGGTGTGCCATAGCCTCATCCCTTGTTTCTTGAAGTAACTGTTGAGATGGGCGTTGCGGGAACCGAATGGAAAGGTGAAGGGTGGAGTCATCGCTCCTCCACTTCTCTCTTATATTCTGTCTTTCTCTCATCCTCTTGTAACCTTTTCACCCTCCTTGCATATACCACTTCCTCCTGTCCTTCCTTTCCTCTATATCTCCATTTCACTTGGACCTTGATTGTCACCACAACCAAGTGGTAGTCAGAAAGTCCACTCCCCCAACCTCTGTATGCTCTTGCATCCACTGGATA
The DNA here is from genome assembly GCF_032717465.1 of Coenobita brevimanus. NCBI lineage: Eukaryota > Metazoa > Arthropoda > Malacostraca > Decapoda > Coenobitidae > Coenobita > Coenobita brevimanus. Next base: position 17,668,095 of record NC_137007.1, read on the forward strand.
CCCTCTCACTCTGTCATCCACACATACACATATATAATCAATCATTGTCTTCCATTCATTCAGTTCACCACCCACTCTTCCCATCACTCGCCACGTATACCTGTGGATCATTTTATGCCTAAAGAGGGTATTGGTTACCACCAACCTCCTCCCCGCACAAATGTCCACAGGACCACTGCCATTCTCTTCCGTTTCTGCAAGAACCCCCCCCCCCCACCAACTACTTCGTCCACTTTCATATTCTTTACTTTTCCATTCGTATCTTCAATCAAAAACACCCTCTTATTTCTTTCAAACCTTTTCAAGGATGCTTCCACATTTGCCCAGAATTCTTCTTTCGCTCTGCGTGCATGATCTTGCTTTGGTGCATTCGCACATTTGCCTATGTTTGTATTCCCACTTTCAATCTTACTCAAACAATCCTTGAGCCAACTGATCCATACCCTCTTCAGTCTCCTTCAGTTTCTTGCACTCAACAGTACATACCCTCTCATTCTCACCTATTCAGGCGGATATACCCTATCCATTCTTCCACTCTCTCCCACTCTCGCCTCTCCATTCAGTCCCTTAATCCAGATATGTCCACTTTTGCACCCTAAAGGACCTGGACGGTCTCTCTCTCTTTCACCTCATCATTTGCACCCCTTACATTCCAAGTCGCGATCCGAACCATGTCCTTTGTCCGGTCCTTGGTCGTCACCTGTTTGTACATCCTGGTCCGAGGCTTCTTGTTTACATTGTTAGTTAATTACTTTTCGGGGAGGGGCACTAACCCTCCACCAACCCACTCGTTGACACGTAGGGAACACGAGATAGTATATATATATATATATATATATATATATATATATATATATATATATATATATATATATAATTTCCTGTGGCACCCCACGGGATGCATAGGGCCTCGATGAACTCTCTCCACCAATATTTGTCTTTTGCCATCTCCTTCAGGTCCCACCAACACTCCTCTCCTGCTTCTCTTTTCATTGCCCTCAACCAGGTTTCCCTCGGCCTACCTCTACCTCTTCTTCCTCTAGCAGTCCACTCTGGCATATCCTGTATTAAACTGCCTTCTTTTGTGTACATGTGCCCCAGCCACTTCCAGCGAGACAGTCTCACATATTCATTAACTGGTTCCACTCTCATAATATCCCTTACTCTTTCATTTGTAACTCTTTCTTGCAACTTTACCCCAAGAATCATTCTCAGTATTTTATTCTCAAATCCTAATACTTTCTGATCTGTTGCAATTGTACTGTACCATGACTCATGCCTATAAATTATAATTGGTCTAACCATGGATTTGTAAATTTTCACTTTAGTATGTACCGAAAGCATATTATTATTCCAAACAGATTTCAACATTCCAACAGCTCGCCAAGCCTGTCTAATCCTCTCCTCAATTTCATTGTTTAATGATCCATTAGATGATACAATCGTCCCTAGATATTTAAAGTTTTCTACATTGTTCACCGCATTATTCCTAATTACACAATCTGTTTGGTTCTCCACGTTCATATTAATAATTTCAGTCTTTCCACAATATATTACCAATCCCACTTTTTCTCCTTCCTCCACCAGACAATCAAGCACCCTCTGCATCTCGTAAATACTTCTGCAAATCACTACAATATCATCAGCATAGTCCAAATCCATCAGCTTCTTATTTTCTTTCCAGTTAATTCCTGCACCTGTTCTCCGTACAACCTTTCTCATGACATAATCCATAACCAAAACAAACAGCAATGGCAAAAGAACTCCTCCTTGAATCACTTCAAATGGATCACTCAAAGAACCACCCACCATTGCCTTACAAAAAGTACGTTCATGCAGACTTCTAATAATATTTACAGACTTTTCTGGTATACCATAGAATCTCATAATTTCCAACATAGCTCCACGTGAAAAACTATCAAACGCCTTTTCAAAATCCACGAAACACATACTAAGTGGCATTGTCATCTCACTAGCTTGTTGCATTAGATGCCTTACAATAAAAATCTGATCATTACAACCTCGACCCATTCTAAATCCCGCTTGTTCTTCTCTTAAAATTTTATCAGTTACTGGCTCTATTCTGTTCAACAAGATTTTGGAAAAGACTTTTGCAACTACAGATGTCAAAGTTATCCCCCTCCAATTGCCACACACACTAAAATCTCCCTTTTTTGGTATTTTTATAATCACTCCATTTTTCCACTCTTCTGGAATTCCACCATTATCCCAAGCCACATTATAAAGTTTCAAAAGCGCATTCATCAACTCATCATTTTCCACATTAAGCACTTCAGGAAATATTCCATCCTCTCCTGGGGCCTTAAAATTCTTTAACTCCGTTATAGATATTGCTACCTCTTCCAAGGTTATATCCCCTGTTTCTATCTGCAAATCTCTCTCGGCTGGGAAAATGTCCTCTTCAGCTGGAAGTGGTCTATTTAAAACAGATTCAAAATGCTCTTTCCACCTTCCTTTTATATCCAAATCTTTAGTCATCAAATTACCATTTCTATCTCGTACAGGTATTTCCTTCCTTCTCTTTTCAGTCCCAGTTAACTCCTTTATGGCCTTATACGCTGCTCTTGTGCTCTGATCGTCAGTTTTACTTAATTTAATTTCTGTCTCTGTTGCCTTTTCATCATATAGCCTCCTCCTATCACGTCTAACAAGTCTTTTTACTTAAGAATGTAAACTCCAGTACTTTGCTCTAAGTACTTCAACTAACTGGCCATCAACATGTTGTTCTTCACTGCTTAACTTCGCCTCTTTCCTTTTCTGAATTGCATTCCATGTTTCGTCTGACATCTCCTTTTTCCTTCTCGCTTTTCACTTTTTCTTAATAGTAACCTTGACACTCTCATGCAAAACCTCTTTTACCTCTTTCCACATTTGATTAATATAATTGTCTTCAGATTCCATCAAAGTCTGCTGGACTAGAAACCTGTTCCTACATTCCCACCGAAACTTTTCCTTCGTGTTCTCATCACTTTTCAGCTCATCAAAATCATAATTATTACCTCCTGTACAATCACCATTAACGTTTCCCTTAAGTTTTAGTTTAATCTTTGACACAACAAGTTGATGATCACTACCTATATTTGCCCCCCTCCTTACGCAAACATCTTGCAAATAACTCCTATGCCTTCTGCCAATTGCAATGTGGTCAGTCTGGTTACAATATTTAGCACATGTTGAAATCCAAGTAGGCTTATGTATTTTTCTATGCTCAAAGATAGTTCCACCAATTATAAGGTCATTTGCCAAACAAAAGCTTCCAAATCGCACCCCATTTTCATTTCTTATACCAACACCCTCCTTACCCATACAATCTTCAGAGCCATCCCTCCTACTGCCAACAATCGCATTAAAATCACCAATGCAAGCGAACACATATGTCTTGCCATTCTATTCACTACATCCTGCAGCTTCTCATAAAAGTCATCCTTCATTTCATCAGCAGCCTCATTTGTCGGAGCGTACCCTACAACCATACTGATATTCCCATGGTCAGATTTTAAACGAGCATAAAGCAAGCGCTCATTAATTGATTCAAACTCACATATTGCCTTACAAGCATCTCTGCTCAGCAGTAAGCCTACTCCTTTGTAATGATTTCCATCACTCCTACCAGAAACCAACATAGTAATACCATCTTCCAAATTCATTTAACAACTCCAAGCAACCTCGTTTCTATAAGAGCACAAATATCCATCTTGTATTCCTTGAACTCTGAAATAAGTTCTTCCATTTTACAAGCCTGACTGAGAGTTCGAACATTCCAGTTTCCTATTCTTAAGGTTCTTTTTGGACGTATAAACTTACTTTTATACTGTGGGATTCTTAGCACCCCGTGCCCACTTAAGGGCTACACGGAAATGAGGGCCATTGCTTCGTAACCAGAGTTCATCAAGATTTCTTAGGCAGAAAAATATTTTACCCTGGAGACAATGCCAGTGACTCGCAGGAACCAGACAGTGGAGAGAGGAAATTAACAAAATGAAAGTAAAATGCAGAGGGTTTGGACAGACAAAGTACAAGGGAAAGAAAGAGAGCAAAAAGAATATATATATATATATATATATATATATATATATATATATATATATATATATATATATATATATATATATATTCATTCATTGCCAGACGTCATGTATCCCAGACGGGGTGGCCAAGGCTTAGAGTTAATTGTTTTCCAGGGAGGGGCACTAATCCTCCACCAACCCCACTTGACATGTAGGGATGACATATATATATATATATATATATATATATATATATATATATATATATATATATATATATATATATATATATATATATATATATATATATATATATATATATATATATATATATATATTGCCAGACGCCTCAATCCCGTTTGGGGTGGCCACAAACAAATCGCCTCCAAGTCGCCCTGTCCCCCGCCATTTCACTGCCCTGCTCCCAACTCACACCCCTCTCTCTCATATACCTCTCCACCCCATCCCTCCATCTCATCCTCGGCTTCCCCCTCCCTCTTCCCCCCTACACCACATTCACATACACTCTCTTCGTCAGTCTTTCACCCTCCATCCTCTCCACATGGCCAAACCACCTTAGTGTGTTCCTCATGAGGCTTCCTATTACATCCACATCCACACCACAACGTTCCTTTATATTCTCATTCGTCAGCCTGTCTCTCCATGTGACTCCACAGGCTCCTCTTAAATATCTCATTTCCACTGCTCTCACTCTTGACTTGTGTCCTTCCAACAACGTCCAAGCTTCACTTCCATACGTTAGAGTTGGTATCACAATACTGTCATGTAGTAACTTTTTCACTTCCATGCTCACTTCCCTGTTTCTTATCACTGCTTTCAAAGAACCAGCAACCTTTCTTCCCTGCTGAACCCTTTCAAGCACTTCACCCTCCAAACCTCCATCCATACTCATCACACTACCCAAGTACTTAAACGTACTCACATTTTCCAATGCCTCACCATCCAACCTTGCTGTACATTCACTGGCTTCACCTCTCTCAAAGACCATCACTTTGCTCTTCCCTACATTCACCTTTAGATTCCGTTTCTTACACACTCTCCCAAACTCATCCACCAAGCCTTGCAGCTCCCCTTCGTCTTCACTCAACAACACAGTATCATCTGCAAACAACAGTACAGGAAGTTTCCAAACACTATCCTCTCTCACCAGGGCCACTCCAACATCCACTATCCTACCTTGTACCTCTTTTATTACCCCATTCATGTACAGATTGAACAACCATGGAGACATGACACATCCCTGTTTCAACCTAACTTTCAAAGAGAAAAGTTTCTTTGTTCACCATCCGCATGCACTGCAGCCTTTGCACCATCGTACATACTCTTCACAACATTCAACAACTTCCCATCTACTCCATATATTCTTAACACTTTCCACAATCCTTGTCTATCCACCCTGTCATATGCTTTCTCCAAATCCATGAAAGCCGCATACAACTTCTTTCCCTTCTCTAGAAACTTTTCCACTAAAGATCTAAGAATGAATATCTGACCTACACAACCTCTTCCCTTCCTAAAGCCTCCCTGTTCTTCTCCAACTAATTTCTCTGTTCTTTTTCTAACTCTGTCAATAAGTATCCTAACATACACTTTTCCTATTATACTAAGAAGACAAATGCCCCTATGATTACCACTCACTTCTTTTTCCCCTTTTCCTTTGTACAAGGGAATAATTATACCTGACTTCCAATCATCCGGGACTCTACCTTCCTCCCAGGCCAATCTGCACATCTTCCACATCCATTCTACTACTATCTCTACCCCATGCTTCAGCATTTCACCACACACTCCATCAATTCCTGGGGCTTTCCCCGATTTAACTTTCTTCATTGCTTCCACAACTTCTATCCTACTGATTTCTTCCTGTCTTCTCACCTCCCTCTTTCTCCCAGCCATTCCCCAGCCACTTATACTCGCATTACTTCCATCCTTTATGTTCAGCAATTCCTTAAAGTGTTCTCTCCATCTGCTCACTTTTTCTCCCTTCTCCACTAGTAATCTACCATTTTTATCTTTCACTCTCCTGCTAACTTCACTTCCTCCCTGTATTACTCTTTTCACCTCTTTCCAGAACATTTTCTTACAGTCCCTCCACTTTACACTCAAATTCCTTCCAAATTCCTCATCCACTCTCTTCTTACTCTCTCTTACTAATCTTTTCACCTCTCTCATTCTTTCTACATATAACTCTCTCTTCCGCCTCTCAACTTCTTCCACGCCCCAATTTCTCATCCATTCGTTGTATGCTTTCTTCATTTGTGCCACAGCCTGTCTCACCTCTTCAGTCCACCACGCTGTTCCTTGCACCCCCCTCCGTCTTCTCTTCCTTCCACACACCACATCACATGCTGCACATATTTCTTCTGTGAATATCCTTCACACATCTTCCACGTCTCCCATCTGCTCCAATTCATATTTGCCCAATCGATCCTCCACTTCTCTCTTATACTCTGCCTTTTTTCTCATCCTATTGTAACCTTTCCACTCTCCTTGTAACTACTCCTTCCTCTCGTCTTTCCCTTCTTCTATTCCTCCATCTTACTTGAATTCTAATTCTGGCCACCACCAAGTAGTGGTCAGAAAGTCCACTCCCCCAACCTCTATAAACTCTTGCATCCATTACACATCTTCGCATCCTTTCATCCACACACACATAATCAATCATTGCCTTCCTTTCATTCAGTTCACAACCCACCCTTCTCATCACTCGCCATGTATGCCTGTGGATCATTTTATGCCTGAAGAGGGTATTGGCTATCACCAACCCCCTCCCAGCACAAATGTCCACTAACGCACTCCCATTCTCATCTATCTCGGCAGGCACACCCCACTCACCAACTATTCCATCCACCTTCACATTCCCAACTTTACCATTCATATCACCGATCAAAAACACTCTCTCATTCCTTCCAAACTTTTCCATACACACTTCTACATTTGTCTAGAACTCTTCTCTCACTCTTCTAGCACGATCTTGCGTTGGCACATACACACACACAATCGCCCACATTTGTATTACAACTTTCAACTTTACCCACACAATCCTTGACCCAACTGATCCATACTGTCTTATGCTCTTCTTCCATCTTTTACTCACAACTATATATATATATATATATATATATATATATATATATATATATATATATATATATATATATATATATATATATATATATATATATTGTTACGGAACAGAGAAAGATAACGTACACTTTAAGTGAGAATGCTAAGAGTCACTACTGTCCCGTAAAGTTCCAGGTTCAAAACAAAAGAGTTAGGTAAAATTACAAGTTAAAGTTTAATGCTCAAACTAACAACGAAACATTCAGGACTCATAAGGATAATGTAATGGCAAATAAACAGGTTAAATATATGGTTAACTGCAATAGCCTCTATTAACACGAAATTAGCAAGAGTAAATTTATCTAAGTCAGCCCTGATAAAATGAGATACCAGATAATACTCAGTGAATGCCAGATAAATAATTACAGATACAAACTATTATCCAAAATGACTGACAAAGAACCCTACATAAATTACAAACTTCACTAGGCCTATAAATTAAACTTATGCTATACAGTACAAGAAAAAATACAACAGTTATACTCAAATTACACACAGCTGCTAGATGGTTGGAGATTTCTTGAGCACTCACAATAATAATATCTGTACAGGGGAGGACAGAGATGTGAACAAAATGAGGAGCAGATCTAAGTGGCAATGATGCAGAGACTGAGCTCATTATATAGGGGCCAGCAGAGCCTGATACAACTAGTAAGAAGGACGCGCAAATGAAGCCATGGGGACAGAGAGCTGCAAATCCCGCAAAGTATAACAGAGAGAACGACTTACTCTACTATAACGGTAGAAGGGGGGGACTGAGGCAGAACACGCTCGTGATCAAACATGCAGCAACTGTGCGTTAAAATTACACAAAGGATGATGAAATCATAGGCTATGTAACACCTCCCCACAAAGAAAAAAGAAATTTACAAAGGAAATTTCTTATTACTCTAAAACAATCTGTACATGGCATTACAGAACATGCAAAAGTCTTTCCTAATTTTACAAAACATGAGATCTCCCTAGCACGTTCAGTCATAGGTACTTGCCAGTATCCCTTTAACAAATCAAACTTACTTATGTACCTAGCCTTTCCGATCTTGTCTATGCAATCTTCCACACGAGGGAGAGGGTAAGTGTCTGTTTTGGTTATCTGATTAACACGTCTGTAGTCGATGCAAAGCCTCTGTGACCCACCTGGCTTAGGGACTAGAGTGACAGGAGAACTCCACTCGCTCTGACAGGGCTCAATCATCTTGTGGTCCAACAGGTAGCCAAGCTCCTTCTGGATGAGAGGAACTTTCACTGGGTTCACACGGTAAGGAGGCAATTTAATTGGCTTTGCGTCTCCAACATCGACATCATGCATCAACACAGTGGTTCTTCCTGGAGTGGCACGGAACACTTGCGGGTACTCCTGTAGTAATGCCGAAAACTCCTGCCTTTCCTTGGGTGGTAGATGAGAAAGCTTAGTCTGGAGATCATTCATGATATCAGGATTCCTCCCCAAACTATCACTCAGGCTCATACTGCATGGGAGAGCTTCACTTGCAGACTCGGGTGGAACAGCTACAGTGCAGACTGGATTATTTTCGTCCCGCCTGTGATATAACTTTAGCATGTTGATGTGACATAGTTGCTTGCTCTTTCTACGATCTGGTGTGGCGATGACATAGTTGACATCACTGAGTTTCTTCTCCACGAAATAAGGACCACTAAACTTGGCTTGAAGAGGTTGCCCATGAACTGGTAGCAGAATCAAAACCTGATCTCCTGGCTGAAAGTGGCGTAACCTGGACTTCTTATCATACCAAGTCTTCATCTTCTCCTGAGCAGCTCCTAAATTCTCTCTCGCCAGCTGTAAAGCAGTGGACAGCCGTTCTTTGAACTTCATCACATACTCCAGCAGGTTGACGTCATCTTCCTCCGACAGCCAGCATTCCTTGAGTAGCTTAAGGGGTCCTCCTCTTACTTCATGGCCAAACAGTAGTTCAAAAGGTGAGAAGCCCAGTGATTCATTTGGAGATTCTCTTGCAGCAAACACAACGAATGGAAGACCTTTATCCCAGTCTTTCTGATGTTCCAAACAGTATTTCTTGAGCATCGATTTGAGTGTTTGATGATATCTCTCCAACGCTCCTTGGGTCTGGGGATGGTAAGCTGAAGACGTGATCTGGGTGATGCCCAACTCTTTCAGAGACTGCTTGAAAACATTCGACATGAAATTACTTCCCCGGTCTGACTGTACCTCCTTAGGCAGACCAAACTTTGTGAAGAACCCTAGCATTTCCTTAACCACGTTCTTTGCTGAGATGTTTCTAAGTGGAATGGCTTCAGGATAACGAGTAGCCATATCAATCATGGTCAACACATAAGAAAATCCTGAAGAAGTCTTAGGAAGAGGGCCCACAATATCCACCAACACACGGGTGAAAGGCGCCTCAAAAGGAGGAATGGGAACTAGAGGTGCAACCTTTTCGGTCTGATTACACTTCCCCACAACTTGACAGGTGTGACAAGACTTACAATACCAGGAAACATCCCTGAAGATACCTGGCCAGTAGAAGTGTTTCAAAATGCGTGCCACAGTCTTCCTCACTCCAAGGTGTCCTGCCAAACTGGAATCTTGAGCCACTCTAATGATATCCTGCCTACAAACACGAGGGATGACAACTTGATGTACAACCTCCCATTCACAGTCGGCTGATGCTGTTGGGGGTCTCCACTTCCTCATAAGTACTCCTGACTTTACATAATAACAAGTAGAAGCACCAGCTGACTCTTCCTCACTGCAAGCAGAGTTAGCTAGACCTTTCAACTCAGGGTCAGCAACCTGCAACTCAACCAACTCTTGACGAGACAAATTATCAACACTACGGGGTACTGCCTCATCTGGTGAGTGGTCCAAATTAGCAAGAAAAGTGTCAGCTAGGATAACATCATCATCATCATTATCCTCTAAATCACCAGTAACTTTAGACTTAGCCCTAGTGACAGCACATGCAGGGAACACATCAGGGACATCACAATCCTGGGACGCAGCCACTGGCTCACTAGACAACTGAGGAGCTGGACACACTTGACTTCCACCAATATCATTTCCAAGTAAGAAAGTTACACCTGACATTGGGAGTGTCTCAACCAACCCAACCATAACAGAACCATTAACAAAACCAGACTCTAAATTCACTCTGCACAGAGGAACAGAGAAGTAATTATTCCCTACACCTTGTAAGATTACAGTTTCATCAGAGGAATTAAAATTAGAGCCTAGAACACTGGTCAGCATAAGGGATTGGCAAGCACCTGTATCACGATATATTTTAACTGATTTCCTGTCATTACTGTCCAGAGGACTGACAAAACCATCAGACAGGAAATTAGCACATGAACTCTTGAGAGTGTCACCCACGTTACTGCTCAAAAGAGGAGCTCCATCATGAGAATTTAAGTTACCCCTCAAAGCAGGTTCAGTTAACTCAGTTAAAGAATTCTGGGAACTCTCAAGAGTGGACACTAGACCAATTGACTGAATATTTAAAGACTCCTTTTTGTTCACATCACGCTGTCTCCTGAAACATCTCTCCGTAGTATGACCAAGCTTACTACAATAAGTACATTTACTTTTCTGAAATCTAGAGGTGAAGCTGGTATTTACTTCATGAGAAACATCATCCTTATTCTCTTTCCTGTTACCTGTACTCTGAGTAGAGGCAACGTACTTACTCTCAGCTTTCCCTTTTTCTCTAGAATATCTCTTGTGAGTGAGAACATACGCATCAGCTAAAACTGCAGCATCAGACAAATTATCTATTCTTTTCTCATCAAGATATAGGCTTACATCTTTATAAATACACCTTTTGAAGTCCTCCAGCAAAATCATCTGCTTAAATTTATCAAAATCAGAATCCACATTCTTAGAATTTAACCACTGCTCTAACAGATCTTCTTTGATTTTTGCATACTCAACATGGGATTGCTTATCTTGCTTGTAAGTTGTCCTAAATTTTACTCTATAAGCTTCAGGAACAAGCTCATAGGCCTTAAGAATCAAGCTCTTTACTACATCATAATTATCAGACTGATCCTGAGGCAAAGATGCATAAGTTACTTGAGCTTTACCGGTGAGAACAGTTTGAAGGAGTACTGGCCAATACTCCTTAGGCCAATTAAAACCTGTAGCTACCCTCTCAAACAACTGAAAATACTTTGTTAAATCAGATTCATTAAAAGGAGGGAGAAGTGTAACATTTTTAGCCACATCAAAATCATCAGAGCTAGATGATCCAGTTCCACCTTGTTTCATGCGATACTCATGGTCTGCCTGAATCCTAGCAATGTCAACTTGTGCCTCGGCCTCCTTAGCACGGGCCTCCTGCAGGGCTAGCTGTAACTTAGCTAATTCAATCTGCGTTTGCTCATTTGGAGGAGTTACATTGAACAAGCTTTCATTAATCATGTCAACAATTTGATCTTTAGACTGATGAGAGCGAACAACAAATCCCAATTGTTGAGCAACAATCTTAAGTTCATTCTTTGTTCTGTTTTCTATATCACACACTGTTTGCACATTTGACAAAAAATCTTTGGCTTCATCAAGTGTAGAAATAGTAGCCATCATGAATATATCACAGTCACAAAATATCAAACAATATCCTTATGATAATATCCTGAATATCCTGATATGAGGTCGCCAAATTTATGTTACGGAACAGAGAAAGATAACGTACACTTTAAGTGAGAATGCTAAGAGTCACTACTGTCCCGTAAAGTTCCAGGTTCAAAACAAAACAGTTAGGTAAAATTACAAGTTAAAGTTTAATGCTCAAACCAACAACGAAACATTCAGGACTCATAAGGATAATGTAATGGCAAATAAACAGGTTAAATATATGGTTAACTGCAATAGCCTCTATTAACACGAAATTAGCAAGAGTAAATTTATCTAAGTCAGCCCTGATAAAATGAGATACCAGATAATACTCAGTGAATGCCAGATAAATAATTACAGATACAAACTATTATCCAAAATGACTGACAAAGAACCCTACATAAATTACAAACTTCACTAGGCCTACAAATTAAACTTATGCTATACAGTACAAGAAAAAATACAACAGTTATACTCAAATTACACACAGCTGCTAGATGGTTGGAGATTTCTTGAGCACTCACAATAATAATATCTGTACAGGGGAGGACAGAGATGTGAACAAAATGAGGAGCAGATCTAAGTGGCAATGATGCAGAGACTGAGCTCATTATATAGGGGCCAGCAGAGCCTGATACAACTTGTAAGAAGGACGCGCAAATGAAGCCATGGGGACAGAGAGCTGCAAATCCCGCAAAGTATAACAGAGAGAACGACTTACTCTACTATAACGGTAGAAGGCGGGGACTGAGGCAGAACACGCTCGTGATCAAACATGCAGCAACTGTGCGTTAAAATTACACAAAGGATGATGAAATCATAGGCTATGTAACAATATATATAATCTATCTATCTATCTATCTATCTATCTATATATATATATATATATATATATATATATCCCATTGGAGTCCAGTGTCCCCAGTATTGGACTGAATTGGGAATTTTAAAATCTTAATAAAACAGGGAACCCCCGGGTAGGGACCTATGAGCTTCGCGACTATGAGCCGATAGGCGGAGGGCGGTACGCTTAAGACGCTCCCGGAAAAGTGCCTCGCCCAGCAGCTCTGGGATCCAATGGGTTATATATATATATATATATATATATATATATATATATATATATATATATATATATATAGAAATGTGAACATTACATAGCTCTCAAGAACTATACACTTCCGTAGAATAAACGATTGATCAAATATATATATATACATATACATTGCTGGAGAGACACACATTAGACACGTGTGTACATTTTTTTTTTTTTTTTCACTCCTGATCGGGAATCGAACCCGAGACTTGTAGATAGAAATCAGGCACTGATACCAATACACCACAGCGTGATAAAAGCTGAGCTTCCTGAATTTTTTGATGAAGTAGGTAAATCTATTATGGGAGGATAAATTTCTGTCACAACACATTAGGATTATTGCTCAGCCCCACTCAACTCGTCAAGTGACAGAGCAGTTTTAATCTATCCCAGACACAACAGAGCATCTTTATATGTTCGACAAACACACACTACACGCGTTTGCACATTTTTTTTTTTATTCCCTATATGTGTGTAATGTGTGTCTCTCCAACATATAAAGACGCTCGTGTTGTGTCCGAGATAGATTAAAGCTGCTCTGTCACTTGCCGAGTTGCGAGAGTTGAGCAATCAACCTTATGTGATGTGACTGAAATATAACCTCCCAAAATGGATATACCTGGTTCATAAAAGAAAAAAAAAATCAGGTGCCCGAGCTTTTATCACGCTGTGGTATTATGGTATCAGTGCCCGACATTTATCTAGAAGTCCTGGGCTCTATTTCCGGTCAGGAGCATAATATATATATATATATATATATATATATATATATATATATATATATATATATATATATATATATATATATATATATATATATAAAACCCATTGGATCCCAGAGCTGCTGGGCGAGGCACTTTTCCAGGAGGGTCTTAAGCGTACCGCCCTCCGCCTATCGGCTCATAGTTGCGAAGCTCATACGTCCCTACCCGGGGGTTCCCTGTTTTATTAAGATTTTAAAATTCCCAATTCAGTCCAATACTGGGGACACTGGACTCCAATGGGATATATATATATATATATATATATATATATATATATATATATATATATATATATATATATATATATGGAAGGTGTGTTCAGGATATTCACAGAAGAAATATGTGCAGCATGTGATGTGGTGTGTGAGATGAAGATAAGACGGAGGGGGGTGCAAGGAACAGCGTGGTGGAATGAAGAGGTGAGACAGGCTGTGGCACAAAAGAAGAAAGCATACAATGAATGGATGAGAAATAGGGACGTACAAGAAGTTGAGAGGCAGAAGAGAGTGTTATATGTAGAAAGAAAGAGAGAGGTGAAAAGATTAGTAAGAGAGAGTAAGAAGAGAGTGGATGAGGAATTTGGAAGGAATTTGAGTGTAAAGTGAAAGGACTGTAAGAAAATGTTCTGGAAAGAGGTGAAGGAAGTAAGACAGGGTGGAAGTGAAGTTAGCATGGGACTGTTGCTATTAATTATTTTGGCAGGGGGAGACAGATGGATATGGAGGTGTTGGTGTGATGGTTGTGAAGAAATGGGTAGAATATGTTATGAATGTTTTGAGGGTAAGCGACAGGATATTGGTAGTGAAAATTATGTTGGATAAAAAGGATAGCTGCGATTATATTGGCATATACTCCACAGGCAGGATTCAATATAGCAGAGAGAGAGAGAGATTTTGGGATAATTTAATATGTGTAGTGGGTGGTATGCAGGATGATGAGATAGTGATTTTGGGAGGGGATTTAAATGGTCATGTAGGTGAAGCTGCACAAGGTTATGAAGGAGTGCATGGGGGATGTGTGTATGGAATAAGGAATGCAGAAGGGGAAAGGATACTCGAGTTTGGGGAGGCAACGGACATGACTGTGTGCAACACATATTTTAGGAAAAGAGACAGTAGGTTAAGTATGTATGAGTCTGGGGGAAATAGCAGTCAGATAGATTATTTTTTGGTTAGGAGGGCCGATAGGAGGTTAGTGAGGGATGTTAAAGTTATAGGCAGTGAGGAGTGTGTGCAGCAGCACAAACTATTGATTTGTGATATTGTGCTTAAAGAACAAGTGATGAAAAAGGGGACTTATGTACCTAAGAGGAAAGTATGGAAGCTGAGAAACCAAGTAGTAAGGGATGCTTTCTATAGCGAGTTGAGGAGAGTGGTGGCTGAACAGGGAGCTGTAGACAGAGGCATTAATGAACAGTACAGAGCCCTCAAGAACAATATCTTGAGAGTTACTGATGTAACATGCGGTTGGACAAGAGGACCACCAAGACATAAAGTAACTTGGTGGTGGGATGAGGGTGTAGAACCTGCAGTTAAGGAGAAAAGAAGGCTTTTCCGGGAATGGAAGAGGGGTGGTAGCAAAGGGAATATTTGGCTGCCAAGCATAGGGCTAGAAGAGAGGTATACAGGGCAAAGTCTGAGTCACAGAGACTGTTACTTGATAACCTAAATCATGGGGAAAGGAAAAATATGATATTTAGGGTGGTAGGTCAGGTGAAGAGGGATAATCGGGATATTATAGGTGAGCAGTGTGTGAAGAATGATGAAGGAAGGGTAGTGGTGAACAGTGAGGATATTAAAGATGCATGGAGAGAGCATTATAACTGGTCGTTGAATGAGGAGTTTGACTGGGACAGGGAAGGTTTGGAGCCAGCAGATCCAGTGTCTGGCCCCTGGCCTTTGATTGATGCTGCTACTGTGAGTGAGGCAATAGGCAGGATGAAGGTGGGGAAGGCAGCAGGTGTGTCTGGGTTGACTGCCGAAATGTTGAAGGCCTCAGGCGATATAGGGGTGAGGTTAGTCACTGACCTGATACATAGGATTATTTATGAGTGTGTTGTCCCAGATGATTGGCTGAAGAGTGTAATTGTAAATGTGTATAAAGGGAAGAGTGATGCCCTGGAAATAGGAAATTATAGAGGTATAAAGCTTTTAGATCAGATAATGAAGGTAATGGAGAGAGTTTTAGAAGGTATGATTAGAGAAAGAGTGAATATTGATGAGATGGAGTTTGGGTTTATGCCAGGTAGGGGTACCACTGATGCAATATCCATTGTTCGACAGCTTCAGGAAAAATATATTGGAGGGAGAAGGGATCTTTATTTTGTTTTTGTTGATTTGGAAAAGGCCTTTGACAGAGTCCCTAGAGAGGTGGTGAAGTGGGCAATGAGAAAGCTTGGCTTGGAGGAGTGGCTGGTTAGGGTGGTTATGGCTATGTATGTGGGTGCTCACATCCAGATAAGAGTGAATGGAGATTTGAGTGATGAGTTTTCTGTGAAAGTTGGTGTGCATCAGGGGTCAGTCTTGAGTCCCATGTTGTTTATCATGGTACTTGAAGCCCTTTCACGTGACTTTAGAAACGGACTCCCGTGGGAGTTGTTGTATGCTGATGATTTGGTGTTGATTGCAGAGAACGAAAGGGAGGCGGAGGAAAGGTTTAGGAAGTGGAGAGATGGTATGAGGCACAAGGGTTTAAGGGTAAATGCAGATAAAACAAAAGTGGGTTGGTGGTGGTACAGTCAAAGACGAGGAAGTGTGGCCATGTGCAGTTTGCCACAAGGGCGTGGGAAGTAATTCCATCTTGTGCGGTCTTTGTGATAAATGGGTGCATAAGAGATGTGGTGGTATCAGAGGTAGACTGCGAGATAATGCTGATTTTATGTGGACGGCATGTCAAGGTGAGCAGGTGGAGATTGTCAGGCGTGAAAGGATTGAACTTGCTGGTGAATCTCTTGAGTGTGTGGAAGAGTTTTGTTATTTGGGAGACATGTTGTGTGCTGGAGGTGGGGCTGGAGCTAGCTCTGTGGCTAGGGTGAGAAGTGGTTTTTAATGAAGTTCAGGGAGTTCTTGCCTCTCCTGATATTGAGAGGACTCTCCCTACGTGCTAAGGGGTCTTTGTATGCAGCATGTATTAGGTGTGTAATGCTGTATGGTAGTGAGACCTGGTCAGTGAAGGAGGAAGATATTCGCCGGCTCAGACGTACAGAAATGACAATGATTAGGTGGATGTGCAGTGCGTCCCTGAGTCCAAGGTCTGGGGGGGCTGGGTTTACGATGGAAGAGTTGAGAGGTAGGATGGGACTGGAGTGTATTGGTGTTGTGATGAGGAGAGGTAGATTGAGATGGTTTGGACATGTGGAGAGGATGGGGATGATAATTGGGTGAGGAAGGTGAGAAGTGTTAATATTGGGGGTGGGGTTATGAGGGGTAGACCGAGAAAGACATGGGACGAGGCCATTAAGTGTGACCTCAGGGTTAAGGGACTGAACAGGGAGGCTGCAATGGATCGTGCAGCGTGGAGAGCCGCCATTAGGTGACCAAGGCCAACACATGCAAGCATGTTGAAGCCTTTAAAAACGAAAACGAATTACTAGTGGAGAAGGGAGAAAAAGTGAGCAGATGGAGAGAACACTTTAATGAATTGTTGAACGTAGAGGATTTTTTTTTTTTTATGCGAGGAAGAAGGAACCAAAGGCCATGAGCCCGCAGTAACAGTTCCCTCCAAGAGAAAAACAAAATACAATATAGAGCCAAATTCAAGATCCGATCATTTTGAGATGCCTGGACACACTGCGTTTGAAAGACTGGAGATCATAGGCAGCAGGAAATACAGACAGAGGGAGACAGTTCCAGAGCTGACCAGTTGCATAAATGAAAGACTGGGAGTAACGGTTAACTCTTGCATTAGAGAGTTGGACAGAAAAGGGATGAGAGTTTGCTGCCAGACGGGTGCTACGCGCCCATCGTAGAGGTGGAGGAATGCAAGCAGACAGTTCAGAGGAGCAGTGATCATTAAAGTAGCGATAGAAAAGAGATAAAGATGCAACAGTACAGCGAAGAGACAGAGGTTGAAGGGAGTCAGTAAGAGGAGGAGAGTTAATGAGACGAAAAGCCTTTGACTCCACCCTATTGAGAAGAGCTGTATGTGGGGAGCCACCCCACACATGAGAGTTGTACTCCACACAGGGGCGGATAAAACCCCTGTATAGAGTCAACAATTGTGTAGGAGTAAAGAAAGAGTGGAGTCGGCTTAGCACACCCAGTCTCTTGGAAGCAGATTTTACAAGAGATGTAATATGATCTTTCCAAGATGAGTCCCGAGTAAATGAAACCCCAAGCATGTTCAAGGATGATGCAGGATTAAGTTGAATATTATTAAACATTAGTGGGTACACCTGTGGAAGACTTTGTCGGGTTGATAGGTGTAAGAACTGAGTCTTAGATGCATTAAAAACAACCATATTATTTTTACCCCAGTCAGAGATACGAGCCAAATCAGACATTAGGTGTGCCATAGCCTCATCCCTTGTTTGTTGAAGTAACTGTTGAGATGGGCGTTGCGGGAACCGAATGGAAAGGTGAAGGGTGGAGTCATCAGCGTATGAGTGGATAGGGTTAGATGTACAGCTTAGAAGATCATTGATGAATAAAAGAAAGAGAGTTGGTGATAGGACAGAGCCCTGAGGAACACCACTGTTGATAGATCTAGGAGAGGAACGATGGCCGTCTACAACAGCGGCTATAGAACGACCAGAAAGGAAGCTAGCGATGAAGGCACAGATAGAAGGATAGAAACCGTAGGAGGGCAGTTTGGAAATTAAAGATTAATGCCAGACTCGATCGAAAGAATTTGAGATGTCAAGTGCAATGGCAAAGCTGTCGCCAAAGTCCCGAAAGGAGGATGACCAGCAGTCTGAAAGGTAGGTGAGAAGATCGCCAGTGGAGCGTCCCTGACGGAACCCATACTGACGATCGGAAAGAAGGTTGTGATAGGAAAGATGCCTTAAAATTTTTCTATTAAGAATTGACTCGAAAACTTTTGAAATACAGGACGCTAAAGCAATTGGACGATAGTTAGAGGGTTGGGAGTGGTCACCCTTCTTTGGGACTGGCTGAATGAGAGCAAACTTCCAGCAAGAAGGAAAGGTACAAGTTGACAGACAAAGGAGAAAGAGTTTGCCTAGGCAGGGTGTAAGCACAGAAGCACAGTTCTTGAGAACAACAGGAGGGACCCCATCAGGCCCATATGCCTTGTTAGTACTGAGGCCAGTGATGGCAGAAAATATATCAACTGAAGAAATTTTAATGTCAGCCATGAGGAAGTCAGAGGGGGGAAGTGATGGAGGAACAGCACCGGAATCGTCTAAGGTGGAATTGGAGGAGAAAGTTTGTGCGAAGAGATCTGCTTTATCAGTAGAAGAAATAGCTACAGAACCATCAGAGTAGAAAAGAGGAGGGAAGGATGATGAGGTAAAGTTGTTAGAAAGATTTTTGGCAAGGTGCCAGAAGGAGAGGGAAGAATTCGAGTTGGAGAGTTGAGAGCATTTAGTATGGATGAAATTATTTTTAGTAGAGCGAAGAACAGACTTAGCACGATTCCGGGCAGAAATGTAAAGATGATGTGATTCAGGGGTGGGTTGGCTCCGGTACCTTTTGTAGGCCCTCTCCTTGTTGCGGACAGCATTAGAACAAGCGTGATTAAACGAAAGCTTTCTTGCGTTAGTTAAAGGATATGAGAAAGGAATGTATGCTTCCATGCCCGAGAGAATAACCTCCGGAATGCGCAAGGCACACTCAGATGGCTCACGGCCATGGAAGCAATGATCATTTCAGGGAAAATCAAAGAAGTACTGCCTGAGGGCCTCCCAGTTCGCGGCTCCAAAATGCCACAGACGACGTTTCCCTGGAGGGTCCACAGGCCGTACTGGAGTGATAGGACAGGTTAAGGTAATAAGGTTGTGATCGGAGGAGACCAACGGAGAGAAAAGATTAACAGAGTAAGCAGAAGGATTAGTTGTGAGGAAGAGGTCAAGTACGTTGGAGCTCTCTCCAAGGCGGTCAGGGATACGGGTAGGGTGCTGTACAAGCTGCTCTAGGTTATTAAGGATAGAAAAGATGTAGGCTTGTTCACCAGGTGGATCCGTGAAAGGAGAGGAGAGCCAAAGGTGGTGGTGAACATTGGAATCTCCAAGAATGGAGATTTCAGAGAAAGGAGAAATGGATAGAATGTGTTCCATCGTAGAAGTAAGATAGTCGAAGAATTTTTGATGGTCAGTAGAATTAGGAGATAAGTAAACAGCACAGATATATTTAGTCAGAGAATGACAGGAAAGCCGAAGCCAGAGTGTGGAGAATTCAGAAGAATCAAGTTCAGGAACACGAGAGCAAGATAAGTTGTTGCGTATATATACACAACAGCCACCTTTGGCTTTGAAATGAGTATAGAGAAAGTAGGAGGATACAGAAAAGGGTTTGCTGTCAGTTGCCTCAGACAGCTGAGTCTCCGTTAGAAAAAGAAGGTGAGGTTTAGAGGAGGAGAGGTGGTCCTCAACAGAGCGAAAGTTAGAGGAAAGGCCGCGAATGTTGTAATGCGAGTATAAGTGGCTGGGGAATGGCTGGGAGAAGGAGGGCGGTGAGAAGACAGGAAGAAATCAGTAGGATAGAAGTTGTGGAAGCAATGAAGAAAGTTAAATTGGGGAAAGCCCCAGGAATTGATGGAGTGTGTGGTGAAATGCTGAAGCATGGGGGAGAGATAGTAGTAGAATGGATGTGGAAGATGTGCAGATCGGCCTGGGAGGAAGGTAGAATTCCGAAGGATTGGAAGTCAGGTATAATTATTCCCTAGGGGAAAAAGAAGTGTGTGGTACTCATAGGGGCATTTGTCTTCTTAGTATAATAGGAAAAGTGTATGGTAGGATACTTACTGACAGAGTTAGGGAAATAACAGAGGAATTAGTTGGAGAAGAACAGGGAGGCTTTAGGAAGGAAAGAGGCTGTGTAGATCAGATATTCATTCTTAGATCTTTAGTGGAAAAGTTTCTAGGGAAGGGAAAGAAGTTGTATGCGGCTTTCATGGATTTGGAGAAAGCATATGACAGGGTGGATAGACAAGGATTGTGGAAAGTATTAAGAATATATGGAGTAGATGGGAAGTTGTTGAATGTTGTGAAGAGTATGTATGATGGTGCTAAGGCTGCAGTGCGTGTGGATGGTGAACTGAGTGAATTTTCTCTTTGAAGGTTGGGTTGAAACAGGGATGTGTCTTCTCCATGGTTGTTCAATCTGTACATGGATGGGGTAATAAAAGAGGTACAAGGTAGGGTAGTGGATGTTGGAGTGGCCCTGGTAAGAGAGGGTAGTGTTTGGAAACTCTCTGTACTGTTGTTTGCAGATGATACTGTGTTGTTGAGTGAAGATGAAAGGGAGCTGCAAGGCTTGGTGAATGAGTTTGGGAGAGTGTTTAAGAAACGGAATCTAAAGGTGAATGTAGGGAAGAATAAAGTGATGGTCTTTGAGAGAGGTGAAGTCAGTGAATGTACAGCGAGGTTGGATGGTGAGGAATTGGAAAGTGTGAGTACGTTTAAGTACTTGGGTAGTGTGATGAGTAAGGATTGAGGTTTGGAGAGTGAGGTGCTTGAAAGAGTACAGCAGGGAAGAAAGGTTGCTGGTTCCTTGAAAGCAGTGATTAGAAACAGGGAAGTGAGCATGGAAGTGAAAAAGTTACTACATGTCAGTGCTGTGATACCAACTCTAACGTATGGAAGTAAAGCTTGGACGCTGTTGGAAGGGCACAAGTCAAGAGTGAGAGCAGTGGAAATGAGTTATTTAAGAGGAGCCTGCGGAGTCACATGGAGAGACAGGCTGACAAATGAGGATATAAAAGAGCATTGTGGTGTGGATGTGGATGTGATAGGAAGCGTTAGGAGGAATACACTGAGGTGGTTTGGCCATGTAGAGAGGATGGAGGGTGATAGACGGCGAAGAGAGTGGATGTGAATGAGGTGGAGGGGGGGAGAGGGAGGGGAGGCCGAGGATGAGATGGAGGGATGGGGTGGAAAGGTATTTGAGAGAGGGGTGTGTGAGTTGGGAGCAGGGCAGTGAAATGGTGGAGGACAGGGCGACGTGGAAGCGATTTGTTTGTGGCCACCCCGTACGGGATTAAGGCGTCTGGCAATATATATATATATATATATATATATATATATATATATATATATATATATATATTTTGGTAGTAGGTGGGGGCACTCACCATCCACTCACTCAATGTAGTGCTGCTCTCGGGTGTCTGCCCTGTCCTCTCCTCCATCCTTCTTTCCTTCCATCTTCTGTCTTTCTTTCCTTCATTCTATCCTCTTCCTTCTGCCTGTGGGTGACTCTACACTGAGTGACAAGCCAAATGGTTTCCTGTACACCAGAAGCCATTTACTACGCTGGGTGGTAACCATATAACCAAATTTTGGCGCCTGATGGTTAATGGGTAATTATTGCGCTCGAATCGGATTGAGCCGGTGAAGGTTTATATCCAAGGGATGGTTGGGGTTGATTGCTCACGGAATGCCACTCAGGGATGAGTGAGGTTGGTCACTCTCATTTGAAATGTCAGGACCAACTGCCTAGCCCCGGGCTCCTACGCTCCTCATGGGGCAACGTAGGATTGGATGATGGATGGATGGATATATATATATATATATATATATATATATATATATATATATATATATATATATATATAGAGAGAGAGAGAGAGAGAGAGAGAGAGAGAGAGAGAGAGATAGGAGCCTCTGCGGTACAGCGGTAAAGTGTGCGTTTTCGTACACTGAAGAACGAGGGTTCGCGTCCCTGGCGGGGCGCGTTCTTCTGGCCACGTGCTGCAGCGTTCTTCTGGCCATGTACTACATTGGTGGACCTAAGGGGTGCTGTGGTTTAACCAGTTTTGTATACAGTAAAGTACACTTGCATCCAGTCAGCTTGCGCGGGCCGATTACGCTTGGTTCACAGACTACACACACATCCAAAGCCACTCCAACACTACAGTTACACTTACAAGCATTTCTCACCCTACATACAATCTCTAGCAGACAGCCTAAGCCACTTGGTAGAGATACATTTGCTGTATCATCCCCACTTCGGTTGGGATAGGCTGGTCCTGCAGTGGACACTCAAACGGCTGATGAGATATGATATACTGTATACATATAAATTGGTAAGTGAGGGAATTCACCATCCACTCAGTTGGTGTAGTGGTGCTCTCCGGTGACTGCCCTTTCCTTTCCTCCTTCCTTCTTTCCTTCTGTCATCTTTCTGTTTCCTCCTTCATTCTTTCCTCTTCCTTATGCCCACAGGCGACTCTACAATCAATCTTCTGTCTTTTTTTTCCCTTCATTCTTTCCTCTCTCTTCTGCCTATGGGTGGCTCTACACTGAGTGACAAGCCATATGGTTTCCTGTACACCGGGAAACAATTTGCTACACTGGGTGGTAACCATATAACCATATTATGCCGCCTGGTGGTTTAGTGGGCAGTTAAGTCGCTCCATTTGGATTAAGCCTATGCAGGTTTATATCCAAGGGATGGTTAAGGTTTATTGCTCACTTAATGCCCTTGGTGAAAAAGATAACCGGATGAGATGTGAGAGGTGTAAGGCTGAGAAAAAGACCACGAACAAGATGGATGGACAGTGTAAAGAGAGAGTTAGATGCAAGAGAGATGTCTGTAGAGCAAGGAAGAGTTGCTGCGTGTGGTAGGAATGATTGGAGAGAAATTATGAATGAATTAATGGTGATTCAGCCCTGAGGGGATATTCTCCCGCATTTGGTCTGATCAGCTGATCAGGTCATGTGCAGGTAAGGGGATGGGTCCATTTTGATGTGGCAGGGGTAAAACAGCCCTGTTGTCGGGCCCTGTTGCGGATGTTGCTGATTGCACTGTGCATTTGACCCTCTTGCAGTGTGGTGTGGTGAGAATCTGCCCCTTCTCTCTTTAGGGCTAAGATATGAATAAATGTGTGTGTGTGTGGACGAGTAAACTGGGAGTGAGTCGTCCTGTCTCGGCTACCCTCCCTTCTGTGGGGGAAGCAGCCTAGGTATATGGATACATAGATAGATAATGCCACTCAGGGATGAGTGAGGCTGGTCACTCTCATCTTAAATTATGGACCAACTTGCCTAGCTCCGGGCTCCTACGCTCCCCATGAGGCAACACAGGATTAGATGGTGATATACATATACTGTGTGTATATATATATATATATATATATATATATATATATATATATATATATATAGATATATATATATATACCTAGGCTACTTCCTCCAAGGAAAGGGAGGTAGCCGAGACAGGACGACACACTCGCCATTTACTCATCCATTTAAACACATTCATTCGCATCTTAGCCCCAAAGGGGAGAACGGACAGGTCCTCACCGCACCACACCACACAAGGGTCAACTGCGCAATGCAATCAGTGACATCCACAGCAGGGCCCGACAGCAGAACTGGTTTACCCCTGCCACATCATAACAGACCCATCCCCTTACCCGCACCTGACCTGACTAGCTGATCAGACCAAATGCGGGAGAATATCCCTTCAGGGCTGCGTCATCACTTATTCATTCACAATTTCTCTCCATATATATATATATATATATATATATATATATATATATATATATATATATATATATATACACACACGTTTGGCCAATCGTTTATTCTATGGAAGTGTATAATTCAGTCCTATCTGGCTGTGGTAGAACTCAGCCTCTTAGACCCCATTCTTTCCACATGATAAAACAATTTCCGCCTTCCTGATGACGTCACAGCCAGCTTCAGCCAATCATGTCGTTTCCCGCGCGAGCAGAGCCAAGGAGCCTTCAGATGTGACACAACAATACATTGTATTACAACTTTCAAATTATATTGATTTATAATTACTTTCCTCAATCATCTCTTGATATCAACTACAACAATTTGTAATAACTATATAGAACTGGTATATCTGACCGCTTACAGGTGATCGGAATTACTGATTTAGAGTCGGAGATTATAATGACTTATATTTTTAATTTCTCGGTACTTCCCTCGTCAAGTAGTGCCTGTCAGTTTTATTGAAAAAATATTGGTATATATAATCAATAAATCTACTATGAAGGCTTAATGATAAAAGGAAGAGCCAAAATTTATGCCCACATTTGGAGATAGCAAATATTTAGCCTGACATATCCAATGTTCGGCGGGGAGTTTAACCAGATGTCCGTTGCACCTGTCACTGGCTGTCAAACTCAAGAGACACATTAGCGCACGGAGATGGCAGATGCGCAAGCTCCCAAGACTCCCTCTAGGCCTCCTAGGCTTGGTAGCCAAGCTAGAAATATTATACTGAATGTCTTTAAGTACTTCCGAATGCATGAGAATTACGACCACATTGCAGAAGTTGAGAAGAAGACAGCAGAAGCTACACAAGTCAGCTGCCGTTCTGTCAGCCGAATCAGACGTCAGGGAAGGTTAAGTGAAACGGGAGTAATTTCATCACCAATATATCAGAAAAGAGTTTGCCCTGTATTTGATGCCGTGGATGACTTTGCCAGAGATGTGATTAGAAGAGAAATCTTGGCCTTTTACGAAAGAGGTGAGCTACCAACCATGGAACTTCTACACGAAAAAGTGAAGGAGCCACCAGTTTCATTTACTGGAGGACAAACTTCTCTAAGGATACTCGTCAAAGATCTTGGATTTAGGTATAAGAAGCACAACAGCAGCAGAGCTTTACTCATGGAAAGAGATGACATCGTTGCTGAAAGAAACAAGTACCTTGGAGAAATAGAAAGGAACAGAAGAAGTGACCAGCCAAGACCTGAAATTTTTGTGGATGAAACCTGGGTAAATCAAAATGCGAGCTATATTCCGCCCGCATATATATATATATATATATATATATATATATATATATATATATATATATATATATATATATATATATATATATATATATATATATATATACACACGTTTGGCCAATCGTTTATTCTAGGGAAGTGTATAATTCAGTCCTATCTGGCTGTGGTAGAACTCAGCCTCTTAGACCCCATTCTTTCCACATGATAAAACAATTTCCGGGAACTTCTAACACTTCATCATATCCACATCAATAACACAGTGCTCCCAAACTTCCTCATTTAAGTGTCCTTCTCTCCATATAAACTCTTTTCACTTTAACTAGGTATGAAACTGCCTTTTCTTCATCTTGAATATTCATCTATAACAAGAGATAACATTATAATTTGTTTTTAGCCATGAAGAAGTGCTTTGGAAAGGATGCAGCGCTGTAGTATTTTCATCTGAAATAACCGAGAAATACAGGACTTTTGAGGAATATACTGTATTTAAAAATTTTAATCCCAACCTTGTTTTGGCAGCAGGAGCTATGTGTGATGGCCTGGGCAATGAGGCTCTTGTCCTTGAATGTGTACTGACTACTGAATCTTTTTTGCCAGTTAGTCTGTCCAGGCATATCCTCTGTTCTATCTTTTCTACATCATCTAATGTCCACGGTTCTTTTCTCACTAGTGCAGATTGTATGTTTACCTTCATCCTCATCAGACTCATATAATAATTTAAATAATGGCTTGAAATTCTCAGACAGGGGAAGCCTTATGTAACACTACGGTTTAGATACACAGTGATCTGCAAAAGAGCTCTCAAATTTACTTTGTTGCCAATGTATGTTCCCTCCATCTTCACTAGTAATTTACACTGACTAGAATCAGCAGTGAGCAAAATGTTATATTTTATTATATGACACTGATATTATAATAGCTACCAACTGTACTACAGTATTTACCTTTCAGACTTACTGCAGTAATACAATTCCTGCTATACTGAGGATTTAATGTCAGTCATGGATGGAAATCATGATATAAACACAGTCCTCATTAGGGATGTTGAATCCGCAGCAGCCGACACTGATGACTTCATTTGGCTTCAGATCAATGCCATAAGCGTCGTTTTCTGCGGGTCCACCACAATGAGTTTCTAAGTCCGTGGAGGGAGAAGCAGGAGAATCGAGATGAGTTTGTTGCCAATTGTGCGCAGGCTCCAAAATGTATCGCACAAGATGTCTTCGAAGATATCCGAAATGATCAATACAGCTCGTGATGGGCCATAAATATCAATATTTTATCTTCAAATTACTTTTTGCCAACAATACTGACTGAGAAATGTCACAAGCTTGATATAAAATGTTTCCTCATGAAAGTAGGTATATCAGCATGCGGTGGAATCACGAGGCCTCTCACGCTAACCGTCGCCTGTGTTGTCAGGTTGTTTTGCGCCAAGCGTGCGCTGATACATGATGACATGCCAGATCTCACGGAGGAGAAAAAAGATATACTGGAATATTTACAGGAATCGGCGGGAAACGTCACTCACAGATTCACTAGCTTTCTTAGCGTTTATTTTTATTTTGTTGTGTCCATTCAAGACAAAGGTGGAACAGTGTGGTTCTATCGCGCTCGAAATGGCAGAGTTACAGACTGACAACGAGGCAAGGGTGAACTTTGACGTCTGTGATGACCTGGCAGAATTCTGGATCTCCCTGTCAAAGAGGCATTCAGTGAAAAAAAAAAAAAAAAAAAAAACCGAGTTCTCAAGGTTCTGGTAGAGACTGGTTCAACCTATGTCTCTGAGGCAGCTTCCTCATCAATGCTGTTTTTAAAAAAATGATTTCCGTAACAGGATTCAAACATGAACTTAGAAAATTACATGTTGTGTTGCTTAACGTCATTTATCCCTACTCCCAAGTACAGGGTACGGTAAAAAAAAGAAAAATAATAATCGAATGAGTATATAATTCTGTTATATATGACTTATGGCACACATTCTATGACAGGGCTATAACTTAGGAAAAATATGTATTCTATTGTTTATCTCAAATCACAGTTTTACTATATTTCTCGATTTTCATAATGTATGACCTCTGTAATTTCATATATTTCTGTTAACATGGAGTACACAGTTTTGAGATAAACAATAGAACATTTTTTCTTTCTCAACTGTGTCTTAATAATAATGTTCATTCTTATTGTTTACTGCTTTCCAAACATTTTTAAAAAATGCACTACGTAATTTTACTATGTTCATTAACATTTTGCAGTTTCTTCATTTATTATTTTACATTTAATGAAATAAATATTTCCAAAGTATGTCTGTTTTACTTATATACAAATACATAACTATAATAAAATATGCAAAAAAAAAAAAAAAATGTATGCTCAGCAGCTATTTCACACACACCCACATATATATATATATATATATATATATATATATATATAAATATATATATATATATATATATATATATATATATATATATATATATATAATTAGGTTTTACGCCTGGTATCCCTGAAGGACTAAGGCGTTGCCACTGGGTAGAGGACTTTTGAACTGGAGTGTGTAGCATTTTATGACCGGATGCCCTTCCAGATGTCTACCAATGACCCTTGGGTGGATTCGATCCTCCGACCCTTCGGTCAGAGAGGAGCGCTCTAACCCACTGAGCCTCAGCTGCTATATATATATATATATATAGAAATCTTGTTGAACAGAAGAGAGCCAGTAATTGATAAAATTTTAAGAGAAGAACAAGCGGGATTTAGAAAGGGTCGAGGTTGTAATGATCAGTTTTTTATTCTAAGACATCTAATGCAACAAGCTAATGAGATGAAAATGCCACTTAGTGTGTATTTTGTGGATTTTGAAAAGGTATTTGATAGTGTTTCACGTGGAGCTATGTTGGAAATTATGAGATTCTATGGTATACCAGAAAAGTTTGTAAATATTATTAGAAGCCTGCATGAAGGTACTTTTTGTAAGGTAATGGTGGGTGGTTCTTTGAGTGATCCATTTCAAGTTAAGTCATGAGTGATTCAAGGAGGAGTTCTTTCGCCATTGTTGTTTGTTTTGGTTATGGATTATGTTATGAAAAAGGTTGTAAGGAAAACAGGTGCAGGAATTAACTGGAAAGAAAATAAGAAGCTGATGGATTTGGACTATGCTGATGATATTGTACCGATTTGCGGAAGTATTTACGAGATGCAGAGGGTGCTTGATTATCTGGTGGAGGAAGGAGAAAAAGTGGGATTGGTAATAAATTGTGGAAAGACTGAAATTATTAATATGAACGTGGAGAACCAAATCGATTGTGTAATTAGGAATAATGTGGTGAAGAATGTAGAAAACTTTAAATATCTGGGAACAATTGTATCATCTAATGGATCATTAAACAATGAAATTGAGGAGAGGATTAGACAGGCTTGGCGAGCTGTTGGAATGTTGAAATCTGTTTGGAATAATAATATGCTTTCGGTACATACTAAAGTGAAAATTTACAAGTCCATGGTTAGACCAATTTTAATTTACGGGCATGAGTCATGGTACAGTACAATTGCATCAGATCAGAAAGTATTAGGATCTGAGAATAAAATACTGAGAAGGATTCTTGGGGTAAAGTGGCAAGACAGAGTTACAAATGCAAGTGTAAGGGATATTACGAGAGTGGAACTAGTTAATGAATATGTGAGAGTGTCTCGCTGGAAGTGGCTGGGGCACATATACACAAAAGAAGGCAGTTTAATACAGGATGTGCCAGAGTGGACTGCTAGAGGAAAAAGAGGCAGAGGTGGGCCAAGGGAAACCTGGTTGAGGACAATGAAAAAAGAAGCAGGAGAGGAGTGTTGGTGGGACCTGATGGAGATGGCAAGAGACAAATATTGGTGGAGAGAGTTCATTGAGGTCCTATCCATCCCGTGGGGTGCCACAGGAAATGATTGATTTATATATATATATATATATATATATATATATATATATATATATATATATATATATATATATATATATAATCTATCTATCTATCTATATATATATATATAGATATAGATAGATAGATAGATAGATAGATAGATACATAGATACATAGATAGATACACACACACACATACACAAATTCAGGGACAAATCCACGGGGAGGCCAAGAAGGCACGTGCCCCCCCCTCCCCCTCACAGAGCAGTTTGCACTGGAGTGTGTCACACTGGAAGGGCAACAAGTCCAGATTGGGTCGCAACGGAAGTTTGGGAATCCCTGTTTAATTTTTAATAATATCCAGCTCAATCCTGCATCACCCTTGAACATGCTTGGCGTTTCATTCACTCGGGATTTATCTTGGAAAGATCATATTACAACTCTTGTCAAATCTGCTTCCAAGAGATTAGCTGTGCTAAGCCGACTCTGAACCTTCTTTACCCTGCACAGTTGTTGACTTTATACACGGGTTTTATTCCCCCTGTGTAGAGTACAACTCTCATGTGTGGGGAGACTCCCCACATACAGCTCTTCTCAAAAGGGTGCAGTCAAAGGCTTTTCGTCTCATTAACTCTCCTCCTCTTACTGGCTCCCTTCAACCTCTGTCTCTTCGTCGCACTGCTGAATCTTTATCTCTTTTCTATCGTTACTTCCATGGTCACTGCTCCTCTGAACTGTCTGCTTGCATCCCTCCACCTCTATGACGAGTGTTAGCACCCGTCTAGCAACAAACTCTCATCCCTTTTCTGTCCAACTCTCTAATGCAATAGTTAACTGTTACTCCCAGTCTTTCATTTATGCAACAGGTCAACTCTGGAACTGTCTCCCTCTGCCTGTGTTTCCTACTTCCTATGACCTCCAATCTTTCAACCGCAGTGTGTCCAGGCATCTCGAAATGAACGGATCTTGAATCTGGCTCTCTTTTGTATTGTTTTTGTTTTTCTCTTGGAAGGAACTATTATGTGGGCTCCTAGCCTTTGGTTTCTTCTTCCTCGCTTTAAAAAAAAAAAATGAAGGCGTTCCCCTCCTGCACCAGTCAACAGGTAGAACATCATGAACATCCACCATTTACTGAAATATCTAGCCATGAGTACTATAATCTTATCCCTTTAACTTGCCCAAAAAATTTTATCTGTCCATTTGCAATGCTTGGATGTAGAAAAAAAAAAAAAAAACTCACTAGAGTATGTTGCTAGTTAGGAAACCATACTATGAAAAGGATGCATACCTACAACTTTGTCGTGTGCCACTGAGCTACGTGAAATAGGCTGCAAAATGACGAGAATCTACGTCAGGTTAAGGTGAAAGGGCTATAAAAAAATGCCTTGTAATCTCGCTTCATCATTTCATACTCCCAGATCTGTAAAGGAAACACTGACCACAGTTGTATGTCGCAGGACTGTGTACTGTCTGGGTGTGTATAATGGTTGGGAAATTTCGTTTGTCCATGTGGAGAAAATAGAGAATGAAATATTGACAGTGAGTTTGTATACAGTGTGTGAATGAGATTGAGGGTGTGAGAAAGCTGACCAAGAATGAGTTGGAGCGAAGGGGGGGAAATGTATATGAGAGAGAGGGTTGTGAGTTGTAGATGGGGCAGCCTGATGGCGGATGCTATACATAACCTGGTTGTATGCCGTTATCTGGGGATATAAGTTTGTGTAATTTCGTATGCTTTTCCAACCTGTCTTAAGGTGCATATGTTGTTGTTGTTGGAACTCCAGGCTTGTCTGACCGTGAAACCAGTGGAAAACCGGCCACTCAGGTCGATCGCTCGCAGAGGTATTTTGTAGAGGCAGAGTTGAACGATTGTCTGTGATGTGATAACGTGG
Organism: Coenobita brevimanus; assembly: GCF_032717465.1. NCBI lineage: Eukaryota > Metazoa > Arthropoda > Malacostraca > Decapoda > Coenobitidae > Coenobita > Coenobita brevimanus. The sequence continues at coordinate 17,699,419 of NC_137007.1, forward strand.
TGTATGAAGTGTGTTGTGGTCTCCAGGGCTGCTCTACAGTTTGTACTGTTTGGAAGTTGTATTTTAGGTTAGTATTGCAGCAGGGAAGAGTGGTGACCGCATAGCAATCTGGCTAGGTGTACCCGTGTCTCTCTAGGTAGGTTAGTTTCTGGTGGTGGTTCATGTCATAACTGGTTGGGTTGTATCACTTTGGGGTTTACTTTCCTCAGGCACTGTGTATTTCTTTTTAATTCAGTAGTATTATACAATGTGCTAAATATCTTACGACTTCCCTGTCACTAGAAGGATAACTGAAGTCTTGCTGGGACAACACAGTTAAGGATTGCTTGTTACTGTTAATATCTTACTAAGAAACTCATCCACTTTTTTATACTATATTTTGTCTTCCTTTCCTCTTATTGTAATTTCCTCTCTCTCTCTCTCTCTCTCTCTCTCTCTCTCTCTCTCTCTCTCTCTCTCTCAGTCACCTTTACATCATTCATGTCTCTCTTCCCTTCCTCCTGAGACATGGCTCACTTTTTACTTTCTTGGCAGTGAGTGAGTCTTGTTTACCTACATTTACAATTCTCTGTTCACTTCAGCTTAAAATTTCTTCCCCATCTTGAAAGCTGAGCTGAAATTAGAGTTTAACACTATAATACGTTGGTAATCACGAAGAAGTGCTGTGGACAGGATTTAGAACCGTAGAACTTTCTTTTTCTGCCACTGTGCTATGGGATATAGGCTGCAAAATGGCAAACATCTCCGCCAGAGTGAGGTGAAAAATCTATAGTAATTTCCCAAAGTTTGAGAATATCGTGTGGGTTGGAATTTATCGCAGGTAACTGTCATACTCGTGAAGGGCTTGATGGACACTTTCTAATCCTCTTTGTACAAGACGTTAGTCCAGAGCCAAGCAGTACGAGAGAACTAGATGTAGGAGCTTCTGGGGCCCTCGGTTAATGCCCTTGATATGGTCTGGTGTGAGATGGTGATTTTGTGTGGTTTGGCATGAGAGGTTGGTAATGAGCGGTGTGGCGTGCTGTGGTGTGGTGTGGTGTGGGATGGTGATTTTGGGTCGTTAGGTGTGAGAGGTTGGCAATGTGCGGTGTGGCGTGCTGTGGTGTGGTGTGGTGTGGGATGGTGATTTTGTTTGGTTTTGTGTTGGAGGTCTGTAATGTGTGGCGGGGCATGCTGTGGTGTGGTGTAGTTGGGATGATAATTTTGTGTTGTTTGGTGTGAGAGGTTGGCAATGTGCGATGTGGCGTATTGTGGCGTGCTGTGGCATGGTGTGGCTTCACTGAAGTCTCTCAAGTCTAGGAGAGTCCAAAAATATTTAATAAGAGGTAAACACACAGAGCTGCTTCTACAGATACTCCTGCATGTGAAGAGGCCGTCATTCTACTAAAATGTCAAGTTTACAAAATGCTGACAGCTCCCGAGATGGAAAAGACAATGATGGGTGTAAAAGTTTCTTCCAGGCATTCAGCAAGCAAGATAAAAGGTTGAAGACCAAGAGTTAGCGCAGCCAGAACGGTAGAGTGAAAGGGGCAGCACAGGGTCAGTGTTTTGGCTCTGAGTCTGGTATGGCCGTTTGGAAAGAAGACCTGCAGTAAAGGCAGGCAGTATTCTATCATTACCTTGCCCGGACGGAGTTCGATGAGGTATAGTTTTTGGTTGAGCTTGTTTCTTTCTTTTTTGGTTAGCAACATTACGGATAAATGGCTGGATGAAATAAAATGAAACTTTCAGGATATGTGGGCACTGGTCCCCAAAGAAAATTAGTAAATTTTGGAGGTAATCGAGCGACAATGAAAGATCAAATTCAAGGTCACGGATTTTCAGAGGACTATAACTTGAAAACGGTTGAAGAAATATATTTACTATTAGGAAAATACAGGAACTCGTAATATGAGTTTTCATTTGGTACCAAGACCTTTGAGCTTGAATGACCTTGAAAGGTCAAACTCAAGGTCATGGATATTCAGGGGGCGATAGCTTGAAACTGGTTGAAGATATAGATATTAACTATTATGAAAAGTCAAACTCAAGGTTACGCATATTCAGGGGGCTATAACTCGAAACTCGTAGAGGTTAGAGATATTTACTACAGTAAGCCCCCGCGTTTGGCGAATTTCAACTTGGCGAAACTCACTTTTGGCGGTAGGGTGGCCACGGACCACCGAATGCGCGTTTGGCGATTTGAATTCAAACTTGGCGGTCCCCTGGCGGCCGCATCTAAAGCTGGAGAGAGAAGAGAGGCAACGCAGTGAAGATTTATTACGCACGACTATGCAGGCTGTTCAGCAGGTACCAGGTATGGAGACAGTGGACAGGGAAGGTGTGTGTGAGATGGTAGAAAAGGGGTCAGGAAAAAAGGAGCAAACACTTGTGGAAATGATGGAAGCTGACGAAGAAATGGAACAGGAAACAACTGAAACTCCTCCTAGCCAGCCACCACAAATCACCACACGTATCTTATCCCAAGCGTTGAGCATTTGTGACACAATGAGGGAGGAGCTCTGTGCATTGGTACGTGGTGATGATGATTTAGAGAACAAAACCAAAGTTTTTCTGGGCCAGCTGATTGAAGTGTTCCAAGAACAATATCAAGAAAAATTGAAAATGTCAAAGCAGGCAAAAATAACAAAGTTTTTCTTAGAGAATCTGGACAGACAACGCAATATCCAAGACGTCATTGCCACCATTCCCGTAGACGATGATAACTGTGAAATCATTGATAACCCCCCCCCCCACTCGATGTGCCACAAGAACAGCCCCAAAAGCAGCCACAAGAACAGCCACAAGAACAGCCGCAACCTCCCCAGCCACCCCAACCTCCCCAACCAAGCTTCGCTACCCTCTTTAAGCTGGATGCTGACTTTTCTGGCTTCGATGAAGTGGATGATCAAGCGAGACAAATGGTTGCTAAGAGGGTTATGGGGGAGGAGGGAGAGAGTGATGAGGAAAGTGGTGGTAGCAACTAAGCTGCCCCCACTGCCACTCCGACGTCCCCAGCCAAGCAAGCCTATCTTCACTCTATTTATGGTTAGTTACAACCTTTATATCATGTCTTATTAGCTTTATTTATTGTTTATTAGTCTGTTTTCTACATGTGTATTAATATGTGAAGGCAAAAGATTTTATTTCAGCTCGAAAGATGGTGTTTTAGGGGTCAAAAGGGGGACTTTGGCAATGACCAAAGACTGATTGAGGCACTTTATAGGCAATTTATATGGTAAAAAGAACTCGTGTTTGGCGAAATTCGCATTTGGCGGTAGTTTTGCCAGACTAATTGGATCGCCAAACGCGGGGGCTTACTGTATTACCAAGATATATGTCTCATATGGGCTTTCATTTGGCAGCATGACCTTTGACCTTGAGTGACCCTGACAGATCAAACACAAGATCATGGATTTTCAGAGAGTGTAACTTGAAAACATTTTTGCCCTTACCTTAGACTTTAACCCGCCCTGTCCTGACCGATTTTCCACCACTGGCTCCCCCTAATCCTGACCAATTTTGGAATTTTTTTTTTTTTGGCTCAAACCCCCATGTTTGGTGAGAAACATCGCAATTCATAGAGAAATCGCTCACCTGAGGTTTAAAATACTGGATACAGGTAGCAGTATCCCTTATCTTACTGGGTTTTCTACCAGGCTGGCTCCAAAGAAAACGAGTTCTATGGGAGGGTTATTCCACACCACTCATAAACGGTATTTATTTATTTGGTACGAATTTATATGCAGTTCGAGAGTATATTGGTTTTCACACCGTAATATAGGCAATATAAGCATTGTTTCACTCACCAAACACATTAACATACCTGACCTTTTTTGGCAACATTATCTGATCATCATTTCTGGCTGTTTCTTCCTCTAATGCTACGTAAACTTTGTCCTCCACATTGTCATCGATTGGGGAATCACTCTGGCCCTGAATTTCATACCGTGGCATGACATGTCTTTACTGCCCAGGTCACTGGTAGCAGATGAATTGCTGAGACAATGGCGTGCAGGGGGGGGGGAAGGTCATGCAAAAGGCATTGTCCCTGCCTGCTATCTTGTAGAGGAAGGTGTCCCGTGTATACATACCAAAAATCACACACGAAATTCAAAAAATGTGCAAATGACAGACCTTGCAATTGCGGCGCTTTTATATATGTCAATGCGAGTCACAGTGACAAAACGTTTGGACATATATATACGTCAACGGTATGCGGCACGTTAATTGAGCACTGACGCAAGATGGCAGAAACGAGTCAGTAGGCTATTTAAATGTAATAAAATAACTGCTGTCGGACGAGCTTTGTTATGCCTGGCACTACTTATCTTGTCCAATATTTCCATCCTTTTGCAGCAAGTTTCCCATAACCCAGTACCAGAACAAGACAATTGATACGGTCCTATCCTCTTCATAGAACTTACCTGTGACTAGCATAACATTCCAGTGTTAATCTATTGGTACAGCTCAACATTATAGACAGATACATGGCAGCCTTAGGTCAAGTTAGAGTAAAAAGAATACAATAGTCTTCCATGGTCAGTACTGGTTACCCTTCTATATGTTCTCTGGCACCGCATCCTGTGAGGGGTGACGAAAGTAACTGGGATTTCCAGGCGTGTTTATGCCCCTGTTCAGTAACGATCCTCTTTTTCCATCAGCATGCCACTCCCCCTTACATGCTTAGACCTACCCAGGCACAGAACACAATAACCACACAAACATTACCAGACCTTCTTCAGCAACTTCCCACTTCCTCCAAATATTCTAACACCACCTATGATGAAACACCGACATACACATTTCACGTGCAGGACAACACCGCGCTCACAACACAATACTACAAGATCCCCTCCTGACATCTACCCATCAGAGGTATCCTTATTATCACCATGCCATTTCTGTTTATTCCTGTCTGTTTTCTGATGCTGCAGCTTGAGTGATAACTTCGACAAATGTGCTAGTTTTATGTTATTCTCCCATTTAGCCACTGGGAATATATGCAATATGACGAAATTAGTAGCTGAATTAAGATGGATGAACTATAGTAGCCTCAGCTGGATCTAGGTGAGGAAGAGTAGTGGCAGAGAAGGGTGGGTGATGGTGTTCCACGAAAAGGAAGGTAGGGGGCAGGCTAAGCTTATTTCACAGGTTAGCGGGCAGTGAGTCAGAGAGTGAGCCAGGGTTTCTCTCTTGGTTTTCTTGTATAAGGCAAAATCAACGTCACCAATACGGAAATAACACTTCTATTATTAATTTGTGTGCAACGATAACTCTCTGAAAGTCAGGACACCTCTTTTATTTTCTTTCTAGTCCATGTGATCTTTCATGGCTAAGAGTGCGTCACTGGATCCTGAGAGAGATAAGGTTCCTAGAGCTGAATAATGGAAAACTTTGGATGTGATAAAATCTGGGAGAACCTCCTGTCTTTATAATGGCACTACTCTCTGTGTATACTGGAAATGCATGCCGTATAAATCCATGTAAATTATTCCTGGGAGTAGAGGATGAAAAATAATGCCCCTAGAAAACCGAGGAAGGATTTGGAAATCCCCGCATTCTTGAAGAATTTTGCAGATTATGTATGTGAGGAGTCGTGCACTCAGATGCGATCCTGAAAAGTTGGTAAGAGACTGAAAATACCATCCTGGCTACTGTTTCAGTTTTACTGCCCTTGGAAGGATGATAATGTTTTTTACCTGCTTGTGTTGCACCTCATGTTGGGAAAAATTTTGAAATTGACCTTTTCCCATCACCATAATTCCAGCTCGTCCCACTCATTTTTTCTTCCACACCCTGTTTAACGCCCCCCCCCCTGACATTTATTGTTGTGTATTTTTGCTTCCTCTACAATATAGTACTCAACTAAAATAATATCTACTGTGCTAATGGGGACCATATTTTCTCTTCTATTCGTCCTATTATCAATCGGTGTTAACCAGTTGCAGAGTCCTTTACAACTGGAGCTGTTACATTCAGCTTCATTATACCCTCCGTTACGTGAGTTACTTCTTGAGGGGAATAAAATCACCTGGAGGCAGCAAGAACATTATAAAAATGAGTTCCTTAGGGTAAATGCATTATGGCCAACGTACTGTACAAACTTCCCTGTCAGCCCCACTTCGCCAGGCTGGCTCGTGTAACTGGCAAAGTCCTGGCAAACTGTCATGTGTTGTGGTGCTTTTCTGTTGTTTGGCGTATTGTGCTGGTGCAAGGTGGTGGTAATGGTGGTGGTAGTGGGTGGTGGTTGTGCTAGTATCTGTTGTTGTCGTGGCGGTAGTGGTAGTATGTCATGGTGATGGTGCAATGATCGCGGTAGCTGTGATGATAGTACTTGCGCTAGTAACTGTGGTTTTGGTTAGGCAACCGTTATTATTGCAAGAGCTAACGGTTATAGTGTTGGTGGTGATAGTAGCTGAGGAGGTGGTGGTGGTACTGCTTATTTAGGTAATTGTATTAGTGTATGGTAGTGGTTACTTTAGAAGTCTGTTGTTGTTGTGGCTGTGGTGGTAGCTGGGGAGGGTTTGGTAATAGCAGTAGTGGTAATGGTGGTTGCAGTGGTGACCATGGTGTCGGTATGCTCGTTTAGGTAATTGTGGTGGTGCCGGGTTGTGGTGGTATTGGCAGTTCTGGTGGTAGCTGTGGTAATGGTGCTGGTGATGATGGTCGTGGGATCTGTGGTAGCTTTTAGGTTATTGTGGTGGTACCGAATGGTGATAATGACACCAGTGGTGGTAAGGACGCCAGTGGTGGTGTTTGTTACTATTAAAGTTCATTCACCTAATCATGGCCTAGATATCAGTTTTATTTTAATATCTATTTTCCGCAGCTTAGTTGTAGAATAAGGTAATGCAACAGCCTTACTTCCTTTGTTGTGACTGACACCATAGTCCAGTGTTAATCTCTGCTTATGGCTTAGTTTTAGATGGAGAGAAGGTAGTTTTACGCGTAGTTAAAGAGTAGTCAAATTTACCCTTCAAACTGACTTAGGAGATATGGGTTAAGAATCCTTGTCAGGTGAACATTAACTGACTATAGATACCACTGTCCACATCATGTTCGTTCCTTGTCTTCCCTAGTTCCATAGCAACAGCTGCAGCAGCAGCAACAGCAGCAGCAGTAGTAGTAAACAGTAGTAGTAATAGTAGTAGTAGTGGTGGTGGTGGCTGCAACCCCAGGTACATGTGAACATGAACCCGGTGGGCTGGAGACTGAAATTTTTTTTCCAGAGGCGACCCTCCTCCCTTGAAGGGATGACGAGGTTGGGTGGGTGGGTGGGGGGATTATTGAGAGACGTTCTTATAACCGGGCACCTCCACAACCCTCTCATTCTTACACTTGAAGGTATACGAATACTGAAACCACGGCATGGAAGTGAAGTGATAGAGCGAACAAAGAATACCATCACTCCTTGCAATCCCTTTCCAGCTCATCTGATGGAGAGTTAGTCAACTTGGAGTTAATTCGATGAATGACCAGGGAGATGCATATCAATCTCAAAAGAAAGGCTCATCGAATTTCTTGTAACCACGACTTAATATCTGAATTAAGGGCGTGGCTCAGCTCCGTCAAATGAAAACAAACCAACTATACTACCTACTAATGAAAATGTGCACATCCAGTTCGTTCCTTAGTACAGTTAGGGAAGCGTCAAAGACCTAAGCTTGATCATGGAATCAAGTTAATTTTGGCGGTGAGGCGAGTAACTCAATTAGAACAAAGTTTTGGTGGGTGGGAGAGTCACACCCGAGGCCCACCCAGTGCCACCTTGACCTAGCCTTGGCCACAACTCACGTCTAACTTTGGGGTGGCCCAGAGACGTGGAAACGGAGCTCTTTATCCTCTTGGCCACAGTAACGTATTCATGTTCATTGATATTAATCTGATCCACATTCTCATCCTTTTATAGGGCTTTTTAGTGTATTTTCCAAAATAAGTTCGTTCATTTAGCGTCGTAAGCAGATAGGCTACCGATGAAAACGGAGCAAGTGAATGAGAATAAAAGTCACGAGAATTATAAAAGGAACGACTCTGAAAGTATGGAGGAGGATCCCCTAAGATGACAACAGCAAACTTAGGCGAGTACAAAGGAACTTCTAAAGAAAAGAAGGAAAAGCATCATAAGGATCAGAAAAAAAAAAAAAGAAGAAGAAGAGTACGTGCGAGAAGCGTACTCTTTGTAGCAGAATGGCTCAGGTTGATGATGGTGCCTGTAATATATGACACTTCTGACATTGGTGCCAGACACTTTACCTACCATGGAGATCAATAACACCGTGCCCTTCAAACTCCCTTCAAGCTCTTTTCACTTTCAGTATTGTGCAGTATTAATATCCAGGCCATCCGATACATTCTCTTGAAACGTGAACCCGGTGGACTGCAGGCTGAAGTTTGCATCATCCTGCAGTCCACCATCCTCCATTGGAGAGATAGGAAAGGAGAGCAGGGGTGTTTGTATAACTGGACAGAGGAGCTGTCCAGATATAGCTATCACCACATGAAGACGTCCTTCTCTAGCACTCCCATGCAATTATAAAATCAATTAGTAGCTAATCGACTAGCATCTCACGGCCACACATCAATATTTCACCGCGTAACTCATCTGCTGCCACAAACTTTCTTAACCTCTTTAGGGCTGCTACTACTTTCTGTCTGTCTGTCTGTCTCTCTCTCTCTCTCTCTCTCTCTCTCTCTCTCTCTCTTTTATTGTTAAAGTTAACCATCTCGTAATATTCTTTCCTTCTTGTACACCCTTCTCCATTCTCCTCTGCCACAAAACTCTACTAATATTTTTTGTCAGGCTGCTACACTGTCACAGTTTCTGAGAGCAAACATTTGGTTATTTGCTGGAGCAATAATCCCCTTGGTTGCTTTCAGGTTTCTTCCAGTGTTTACGTCCCAGTCTCACACTGCCACAGGCTCCAAAAAAAGTAGTTCAGTATAGGAGGGACCTTGCCAAGCGAGTTGTTCTTCCTATGGTCAGCCTTTCGGTGTACAGAACACAAGATCAGCTCAGGCATCGTAAATAAACACTGGCTTCTTAAGTTCGCTGTCTTTATTTACCAAGTAATTACACGGTATGCTCACCAACTACGCTTCAGAGATGTCACAAGTACCAGAGCTGTACAATCTGCACTAGGCTAAACTGACACTGGACTGCACTGACACTAAAACTCAAACAATACTGACTCCCTAGGCTCTTCCATTTCCTTACACTCAAAGCTTCTAGTGTACTCTAGCACCTACAATTACCAAATCTGAGACATCCAGAACATGCCAGAGTTTTCTTACACAATGTAGCACTCTAAATTCTTAAGCATACAAACTGAGGTAAATTTACATACTTTAACAAAGAATCACATAAATAAATCATTATAGAGAAAAAGAGCTCAAAAATTATTGTACAACTTACAAAATAACTCCGTTCACAACAGCAGGCTAACTGGCAACTCTGACATGTAACCGAACTACGAGAATCATCGAGAATACTCCAGCATTACCTAATTAGCATATCCTGCTTCTCAACACAACCCCTTCCCTAGTCCTTTTGTCTTCCCAACAAAGCTACACAATGTATACAAACATAATCCTTAAACCGTTCTAAACAATCTAATTATACACAAAATAATCCTTCAACTTATCAGGTCGTCTTCTATGCCACTTCCAACGACATCCCCGCTCCTCCACACAACCCACTCTTCCTGGAATGTCTTGGTCCTCTTCCTGATGCACTTCTTCTCTTGGGAAACTCTAACCATCCTTCTTGTACTTCAGCTCCTTGGTCGTCCTCAACATCCTTGGCTGCGGGAGAGCACGATTCCTTGGAGACGTCCCAGCTGTACTGTCCTGGCCCATGGTAATGCCACAGACGATTCACGTGCACCACCTTTGGGTCAGATTTCCTGCCTCTCCGAACTGGTACGTTACGTCTGATAGGCAGTCCAACACGGTGTAAGGCCTGTCTCACGGACTCTGCAGCTTCGGTCACTGTCGCTTCATCCACTGAGCATTGTATAATCAAACATTGTCACCATCCTTGAAGCTCACCTCACTTGCCTTGGCATCATAATTGCACTTCATCACTTCACCTGAAAACTTTAGAGCTTCTTACACTTGATGATGCACATCAGCCAGCCTTTCCTGAAGATGCATCACATAACTGGAGGTGTCTGTCTGTAGGCTGATCTTCACCAGGTGGTCTTCCCATTAACAAGTCAACACGTGAACGTAACTCAGCATCAGTTTTGCAGGGGTGTAGCCAGTAGACTCATGGGATACAGACCGAAATGCTATCAGCAATGCAGGTAATTTCTGGTCCCATCCCTTCTGTCCCTCAGTGCAATACTTGGCCATTTCTTGTCCCAGGGTCCAGTTCAATTTCTCCACCTTCTCATCCAACTGTGGTCTTAGCGAGTTCACCCTGGTCTTCTTGATCCCAGAAACTTTCAGCATTCACGGAATACAGCAGACTCGAAGTTTCTACCCTGACCTGAATGCAGCTCCTGTGGCATCCCAGACCAACAGAAGAATTGGTCAACCAGCATCTGAGCAACAGTTGCAGCCTCTTGATCGGGAATGGCATAGGCTTCTGGCCACTTTGTGAAGGAGTCCATAGCAACACATATACACCGGTTTCCTCTTTCAGTGAGTGGCAAAGGTCCAGCAATGTTCACTGTGACTCTTTCCATCGGTGCACCTGCCTGGTACAGCTGAAGAGGGGTGTATCCACCTTTCCTGGGTCCCTTCTTGGCACAACATACATCACAGGCCTGACACCACTCTTCAACATCCAGATCCATGCCCGTTCAGTAGAACCTTTGCTGCAGCCTTCTTAGAGTTTACTGACATGGGTATGAGACACATCCAAGATCTCAGACCTCATTTTCTTTGGAACCATCAGTTGCCACTACTTGCTGGGGCCATCAGGTGTCTCCCAGTGATGCTCCAGTAGTCCGTTGTTCAAACGAAGAAGGTCCCACTGACTCCAGTAGCTATTAGTCACAGGATTAAATCTGGCAACCTCTTACCAAGACGGTTGCACTGCACTCTACTGCAGCCACTCTCACACTGATTGTAAATCTGCGTTCTCTTCAGGTTTTCTTCATTTGACACTGGCCCTGTCACTGCAGTGTGGTTGCATTTCTTACTATGATCTTTACTTAACTGCCAGCACTCTGGGTCACAAGACCAGCGACTCAGGCTGTTAGCATTTCCATGTACTACTCGCCAAGGAGGGTGCTGCATCTAATAGTTGTGTTGGTCCAGCTTCCCAAGCCATCGTACCAGTTGTCCTTCCGGATTCTTTAATGTCATCAGCCACGTAAATGCTGCATGGTCCGTCCTGATGATGAAGCAGGACCCATACAAGTAGGGATGGAAGAAATCAAGGCTCTTCACCACTGCCAAGAGCTCCTTATGGGTCACACAGTAGTTCTGCTCCGGTGGGCTGAACTTCTTGGTGTACTACACTACCAAATATTCTTTTTCATCCTTCTTCTGCGATAGGACTCCACCAATACCATGGTCACAAGCATCACAATCCAGGATGAATAGCTGACTCTGATCTGGGTACGGCAATGCTGAAGAGCTTGCCAATGCATGCCTGATTTCATCAAAGGCCTTCTGAGTCAATGCTCTCCACACAAACTTCTGCCTCTTCCCCAATAACTTGTGCAGAGGTGCAGCTATCGCTGCAAAGTCCTTGACAAAACACCGGTAGTAGGTACACAAACCCAGGAATCTCCGTAGCTCCTTCACATAAGTTGGAACCGGCCAATTTTTCACAGCTGCCACCTTCTCTGAATCTGTACAGACGCTGCCTTAACCTACAGTGTGTCCCCGGTACTTCACTTCCTCCTGAAACAACTATCACTTCTAGGGGTTTAGCTTGAGGTGTGCAGCTCAGATCGTGTTGAACACCTCCGACAGCCTCTCCAATTCCTGTTCGAAAGTCCGTCCAAACTCAATTACATCATCCAGATAGATGAGACTTGTCTGCCAGTGCAGGCCTTCCAGTACACAGTCCATTAGATGCTCAAAGGTAGCTGGGGCATTGCATAGGCCAAATGGCATCACTTTAAACTGCCATACACGCCGCCTGTATGAAAAGGCTGTTTTCTCCTTGTCCTCTGCAACCTTGACCTGGTGGTGTCCTACTTTCATATCTAGGATGGAGAACCACTTTGCACCTGACAGAACATCCAATGTGTCATCAATCCTCAGCAAAGGGTATGCATCTTTCACTGTCACTTCATTTGGGGCTCGATAATCTACACAACACCTTACCGAGCCATCCTTCTTCCTTACCAGAACCAATGGTAATGCCCAAGGACTGCTGGACTTTTCTATCACTCCTTGATTTTTGAGATTCACAGTCACCTTCTCCATTTCTTGCTGTTGGGCTCGCGCCATCCTCCGCACTGTCTGTGTAATCAGGTGGTGATCCCCAGTGTCTACACAATGCCCCACCAGATCAGTGTAACCTAGGTCTAGGTCTCCGGTAAAAAAGACTTTAAACTTCGTCAGCTGCTGCCTCAGTTTCAGCACTTGTAAGTCATCCAGGCATTGGCAACTCCTTGAAAATAAGTCTTGTCAGTGGTCTGGCAGATACCCATCTTCTTTGACTACACTCCTTTTAATGGCCTTCTTCTGATGCCACTCAGGGTCCACCACATGGCACAGTCCCATAATTTCTCCCTCGTTGATCTTCTGTGGCTCACGGGAGAAATTGGCCACCACAACCGGCAGTTTACCTGCACCTGTTTCCACTCTGGCCATCGTCTTGCACTGTACATCAGGCTCCACTACCCCTAGACAGCTGTCAAAAGAGCCACTCACCTTGCACTACAGCAAGTGTTCTGATCTTGGGGGTATCGCTTTAGTGTGGAGAGCCCTTACCTCGCCACCAGAACTGGTATGTCTCACTGCCATGACAGCAAACGACTTTCCTTGAACCTTCAGCTCCATGGAGCAGAAGTCTAGTTCACATCCCATGGACATCAGATAGTCCAGACCATGAAGGCAATGATCCTTCATCTTGACTACATAGACTGGAAGCGTGGCCTTTTGCCCTGCTTCTTCAGTCTGGACATCCAAAGGTCCCCTCAGTTTTGTACGGTGCCCAGTTATGCCACACAGTTGTTCTGATGACTCAGGCAGATACCAATGATGCAAAATATCAGGCCTCACAAAAGTCTGCTCTGAGGGTGAATCTAACACCAGGGAACACTTCTTGCCATCTGTTCTTCCATCTACCTGCACACTATCAATTGCAGTTCTCTTGCATTTTCTCAGTGGTGGGGCTACTTGGGAAAAGCTAGATGGTGGTTGGCCCCTAACACTAGCTTCCACTAGTGTTCCACTACTTTCTGGTCTTCAGGAGCCTTCATCATATCCTCATTTCTCTTCTTTGGACACTCAAAAATGAAGTCTCCCACCTCACTGCATGTCCAAAATGCTTTTGTTACATTTGTAAATGTCCTTGCACTGCACTCTTGCTCCTTCTTCCATTTGTAACAATTCTTCTTGTGTCCCGGCTTCCCGTGGAACCAGCAACCTTCTCCGGTCTTTTCCTGTTCCCGCTTCCACTTGTAGCAGTGCCCTTTCCTATGTCCTGGCTTTTCACAGTACCAGTAATTTCCTTCATATTTTCCCATTTCATGTACCTGTCCCTTCCTTGCCTTGAATCCCACACTACGACCTTCTTAAAAAGTGGACATACTGGACCTGATGTAGACTCAAATTCTAGAGCCCTGGCTAGTGCCTCGTGCATGCTTCTTAGCTGTGCCTGCTTCACTTGCACTTTCAACTCTGCAATATCAAGAGCATTCATGAACTGGTCCCTCAGAAGAGTAGCCAACAGGTTAGGTGCTGCTCCAGGGTATGCCTTGTATGCCATACTCTCCAGGTCATGAGAAAGCTGCTGTAGGGATTCACGTCAAGCCTGTACATGACTCTGGAATCTTGCTCTAAAAACCTCAGTCTGGTACGTGGTCCTGTATCTGTGCTCCAGCTAATCTTTTAAGGCCTGATAGCTATTCCTCTCCTCTACTGATATCTGGCCAAGACTCTCCTTTGCTGCACCTTTTAGGCTAATAGCAAGCTGCACTGCCCTCTGCCTATCATCCCAACCATTCTGATCCGCAAGTAACTCAGACTGCACATGGTAAACTTCCCAAGATTCTCTACTATCAAATTCCTGAGGTTTCTTCTTATATTTGGACCCCCATTATAGCCATGCATTTCGCTGGTTTGGGCCTAAAAACTGAGGCATCATAATTAAGTCCAGGACTCAATACTCCTACATGCCGATTATTCAACCCTGTAATGTTACCTTTAGATGCTTGGGATTCGTCAAGATTCACTATATTTTGTTCATTCTTTTCATATGCTCCCTGTACACTAAGCTGAGGCTCGGCAGTGCAATAATTCTATACAGCCTCAGTTCTCTCACAAATTATCTTCAAATGACCGTCTACATGGTTAAACTGGTCGTCAATATGCTGTGTACACTGCATCACATGATTGCTTACCTCATTCTTCTGCTGCTCTAGCTTGGCATCTACTTCCTTCTTAAACTGTTGTTGTTCTTTCATTTTCCCCATGAACGCATCTAGCTGTCCTTGCATCCTCAGTTGCAATTCCCTTTGTTGCTCCTGTAATACCTCTCGGAGCTGTTCACATCATGCTTTCTGTTCTTCACTTTCTGTCTCCAGTTGTTCATTCTGTGCTTGCAATTGTTCTTGGATTTCTTTCTGTCCTTCATTCTGTGCTTGTAGTTGAATACTTTGTGCTTGTAGTAACTTCGTAATTGCAGCCAATGACACCTCGTTCTGCCTATCCTGGCTTCTCGTCTGTACACCTTCTGCCTCCACGTCGAGGTTTTACTCACTGCAGAACATTTCTAATGATCCCAATCCTGACACCACTGTATGTCCCTGTCCCACACAGCCATATGCTCCAACACCAATAGTTCAGTATAGGAAGGATGTTCCCCAGCGAGCTATTCTCATGGTCAGCCTTTCGGTGTACAGTATTCAAGATCAGCTCAAGCATCGTAAGTAAACACTGGCTTCTTATGTTCTCTGTCTTTATTTACCAAGTAATTACACGGTATGCTCACCAACTACACTTCACAGATATTCCAAGTACCAGAGCTATACAATCTGCACTAGGCCGAACTGACATCGACCTGCACTGACACTAAAGCCGAAACGACACTGACTCCCTAGGCCCTTCCACCTCCTTATTACACTCCTTATATTACACTTGAAGTTTCTTGTGTACTGTAGCCCCTATCTCTATCTGTTTTTATATTGCCAGACACCTTAATCCCGTAAGGGGTGGCCACAAACAAATCGCCTCCATGTCGCCCTATCCCCCGCCATTTCACAGTCCTACTGCCAGCTCACACCTCCCTGTCTCATATACCTCTCCACTCCATCCTTCCATCTCATCCTTGGCCTCCCCCTTCCTCTCCCCCCTCCACCTCACTCATATACACTCTCCTCGCCAGTGCCCCACTCTCCATCCTCTCCACATGGCCAAACCATCTCAATGTGTTTCTCCTAACGCTTCCTATCACATCCACATCCACACCACAAAGCTCCTTCACTTCCTGATTTGTCAGTCTTTCCATGTTACTCCACATGTTCCTCTCAAATAACTCATTTCAACTTCCCTCACTCTTGACTTCTGTCCCTCCGACAAGGTCCAAGCTTCACTTCCATACCTTAGAGTAGGTATCACAATACTGTCATGTAGTAACATTTTCACTTCCATGCTCACTTCCCTGTATTTAACACTGCTTTCAAGGAATCAGCAACTTTTCTTCCTTATTGTACCCTATCAAGCACTTCACCCTCTAAACTTCCATCCTTGCTCATTTCACTATTCATATACTTAAAGGGACTCACATTTCCCATTTCCTCCTCATCCAACCTCCCTGTACATTCACTGACATCACTTCTCTCAAAGACCATAACTTTACTTTTCCTTACATTCACCGTGTCCAGCACACTCTCCCAAACTCATCCATCAAGCCTTGCAGCTCCTCTTCGTCTTCACTTAACAATACAGGATCATCTGCAAACAACAGCACAGGGAACTTCCAAACACTCCCCTCTCTCATTAGGGCCGCTCCAACATCCCCTGCCCTACCTTGTATCTCTTTTATAACCCTATCCATATACAGATTGAACAGCAATGGAGGCATGACACATCCCTGTTTCAATCCAACCTTCAAATAGAAAAATTCACTCAGTTCACTATCCACATGTACTGCAGCCCTTAGCATCCTCGTACATACTCTTTACGGCATTCAACTCCTTCCCATAAACTCCACATATTCTTAATATATTCTTTCCACAATCCTTGTCTATCCTCCCTGTCATATGCTTTCTCCAAATCCATGATGGCCGCACAGTTACCAAATCAGAGACATCCAAAACCAGGGCCGGATTTCTAAGTATAGGCAATATGGGCAAGTGCCTACCAGGCCATGGCCTGACACAGGCCATCCAGACTTCCAGTGTGGAGTATATATATATTCTGGACGTCCCAATAGGGCCATCACCCATCAGGTCATCAAAAAAGGCCATTATAGGTTATGCCAAAATTTCACTAGAAATAATGGAAAAAAAGGATCTATATGTTGCAGGACAATCATCTGCATTGCCTGCCAGGCCACAGCAGGGTTAAGCCGGCCCTGTCCAAAACATGCCAGAGTTCATTACTCTATGTAGAGCTCTAAATTCTTTAGAATAGAAAGTAAGACAAAATTACATACTTTAACCCCTACACCGTGGGGTTGTTTTTGCACTCCTTGCGCGCTCTGACTGACTTTTTCAAAATTTTTGCCAAAAATCAGTTATTAGTCTTAGAATATTGATATTAAATATGCATATGGCACATACCTTCAGCTTTCCCCTGGGATGTTCGTTGAGCCTTCGTCATCTACCGTAGGACTTGTGGAGACTTCTGAAGTTGGGTAACGAAGTCTCCACTTTACACTTCCCAATACCCCGTAATATGGTTACCACTGCCTGATATTATAACTACAAACACTATTCTATGAATTCCAAGTAGTTTGGAATCCATATTCCAAGAAAAAAACACTGTGAAAAGCAATGTAAATTACGAGCACATACGAGCTTTCCTCCCGTGCTGGTTCCCCGATGGTATTCTGAGGCGGAGCTGTCATTTATTATTTTATAAACACACTCACACTTTATCTTCCTAGTACTTTATTACACTTATTTATATATACAGTATTTATCTCTAAGTCTGTTTCAGTACTAGTAGTTTATTTTCACTCCAGGCATTCACTTTTTTGTCCTGTATACTAGCGTGGAGAACGAATCTGTCACTTTCACTTTCATAACTCCCAGTATTCATACATGCTAGAGTGAAACTTTCACTTTTATTACTCCTAGTATATATACTCATATTCTTATATTACTACTTATTTACATTTGTATTTACATTCTCTATTATAATTACATTATTTACATTTCTATTTTATTTACACTATGTTATGCACTGTCACTTGCAGTAACTTATAAAACTATTTTCCACTGTTCAGTTATATTTACGTTCATTGCTTTCACTTGCTGTTTAAAGATTATCTACACATTATTTACATTTCCACTTGCACTGCTTTAGTCACCTGAAACATCGTAGTCATTGTCCATTGTTATCATTGATAAATTAGCCAGTTCATGTTCCACAGCATTCACTTAGACCTTTACCCCTTTCCACACGAGGTTTAGTAGGGGCATAGGTCACAGGGCCCTTTGCATGGGGCTAAAAAGCGGCGGAATTGGACAGGCGTGAATCCGACGTAGTTTCGCCTTGAAAGATGACAGTAAACTGAATGCTGTTGCCTAGGAGCAGTGAAGGGCTGCCAATGTCAGCATGGTGACAGCTGCTAATATATACGCTATGAAATGATTGGCAGGAAATCTAGACAATACATAATAAATTAGGTAGTTCCAGGTGAATGTAAATATCACTTAGGCTTCTCCCTTCCTTTCTTATATATATTTTTATTATGAGAACAGGTCATACGGCATATTTCAAGGGGAAATAAACAGGGAAAATTAGCGAACGAGTGCACGTGAGGTGTTGCCAGGTGATAATTAGCCCATTCCAGACATATGGCAGTATCAATTACCTTTTCTCTTTCTTTTATGTATTATTTTGTATAAGACTAGGGCAAAGGCACATTTCAACAGATAAAATGAGTGGAAAAATCCGTCCAGCATTTGTGTAGCGCAGCGCAGCTGGTCAGGTGGGAGAAGAGGGTAATGGAGGTGAGGTAAGGAGGGGGGGAGTCAAGGACAAAAGAAAAATGGCTAAACTGTCAACAGTGGATGGGAGTACAGGTGACATTAGCAGAACTGAGTATAGCTGGACGCTGGTAGTACTGATAGATGATACAAGCCACCACTTGAAAGCCCGGGTGAATTCAAAATAACACAGAATCACAAATGTGACACCCCGCGGTATGATCCCTTGCTCCTGAGCATTACGAAAGTGATGCCCCGCGGTTAAGGGGTTAACAATCATGTAAATAAAACATTATAGAGAAAAAGAGCACAAAAATTAATGTACAACTTAGAAAATAACTCCGCTCACAAACAGGACGCTAACTGGCAACTCGGACACATAACTGAACTAGGAGAATCATTGGAAACACACCAGCGCTACCTAACTAACAAATCCTGTTTCTCAACACAGTTCTTTACTCCTCGTTTTATTCAGCTCTCGGATATCTAACTATTAATTATTGCTGATGGTATTGTTTGATTCAGCTGCATCAGTGTGATCTCTCCATATCCATAGGGGTACTGTATATGTTTTCCCATTTTTGTGGAGATTTGTCCACTAACTGTATTCTTTAACTAACATCTACAGTTCTTTGTCAGTCAACTGGAAATATTTATTTCTTTAACTAAAATCAAAAGCATTTTGTCCAACATCTACAAGAATTTGTTTTGAATATGAATCTACAGTATTTTATCCAAAATGAGTAATTTATTTTTTTTGCACTACCATCTACAGTAGTCCATACATCAACTGCAAGTGTCGTTTTTCTTTTAATATCTACGGTACTTCATTCATTAACCGCCGTAAGTGTTTGTTTTGAACTAATATCTACAGTAACTCAGCTGTCAATTAATATATATCTCGTTTGGAGTAATATATAAACCCACTAAACAAATTATCGATATTCTTTTAGCATGACAAAATTTGACGCAGTGGACGAGAGATCTCAAAACAAATTCCTCAGTTAACGTGCCTGGTTGGTATCCCTGATCTGCCTTAAGTACATATTCACCCTCTCAGGCATAGGTGGTTTGAGTTGTTGGATTGTTTAGTGACTTGTACAGCACACCGTGACTCGAATTGGGTAAAAAAAAAAAAAAAATATGACATCGGCGGGAAACTTGTGTCCTCTGTCTGACATGATGTGCATCATGGTCCGTTGTACAGGATGGTATTTAATGACTCGATTCGATTCCGTGCCTAAAAAGGTTCATAGTGGCATCAGAGGCTTCGTAGCACTGGTTACTAAGCAACTTCTTTTGCTTCTTCATTATCACTCTTTTTGTTACTTTGAGAGTTTGAGTTTAAAACAAAAATATAAAAGATGTTGTTGATATGTAATGTGGATGAGATTCAGAATCAACATTAAAACTCCGACTGCCCATTTGAAGCTCAAATTGCCCAGGCTGAAGCAGTTTCCTAGGCAACACACTCCTCACGATATATGCATACCGAGAACCGTCTGCAGTAAAAGTCTGTCTTAAAATAAACAAATATGACTGACCGTCACCCCCTCCATGGTGTTATCACCTTCGTCAAACTGGTGATATACCATTCTCAGTTTCACTATCCATGCCTTACTATTTTACATGTCATTGATATGGTTAATATTATTGTACTACTACGACACATACTGTATAGACTATACATGTGTTGTTCATGGGGTGTTGTATATACTGGGCAGTAAGGCCTATATAGTTTGTCATCAACTAATTTTTAAATTGCTAATGGTGATGGTCATTGTATCACAGCGTGCAAGAAAATCCCAAGGTGGTAACCTTGGCTACGATGGGTGCCAAGCAGACAAATAGCACTTTGATTTCTATAGTATTCAGAAAATAATGCTTGTTGTTTTGAGATCTTCCTTCGAGCATAATGTCCATTGCTATGAATTACTAATTAAACATGATATGAAGATATGGGAGTTATAATATATCTGGAGGGGGAGAGAGAGTAAGCTACTGGGAGCGGGGGGGAGGGGGGTGGAGGGACGGACAGATTGAAGCAGAGGAGGATCAGGTGTGCCAACTCTTACTGTGTGTTCAAGGTTTCTGTACCACTGATAGCTGCAAAGAGCATCGAGGCATGGGGTGCCGATAATTATTATAGTGGGTGTACAATACTGTACTTTATCCATCAACTACAAGTGTTTGTTTTGAAATAATATATGCAGTAACTCAGCTGCCAATTTATATATATCTCGTTTGGAGTAACATCTGCAGTACTTTATCGATCAACTAACAGCATTTATTTTGATGCAAACTAACTCTGCTACTTTTCTCTCACTGCAGCGAAGTTTGGCTGTTTGCTTGGGATTAGCCTCTCCACTTTCTGTCTGAGATCTTGTGCCATCTGACTTGTCAACATTTTACAAACTCTTCCTATATTTCCTCTGTTTAATGTACATACATTCCTCACTGTACTGGCACTTGTTTATTAGTGATTAAGTCTATTTGATCATACTTCATTGTTTGTTTCATCATCTGAAATTAGAAGCCGAATCTTCCCTTCTTCTAATATGCATTTGGTATAAAATCAGTGTGTAGTCCCTGTTGCAATCCATGGATCAGAAACCTGGAGTTCAATCAATTTATTGGAGCTTTAAGTTATTAATGATCGAAAGGGAAACAAATAAATGTTAGGTGTCACATGGAGAGATTAAAAGAATATAGCTTCCTACATAAGGAGGCGCTTAGAGGCAAAGGTTATCATCCTCACAATTAAAAAAGCACTGCAAAATTGTGCAGCCCCATCCTACAGCAGCAGACTCCGTGAAACACAGATGCTCTCAGCAAACACAAATACAGTTCTAAGATCTAAAACGTTCTCTCTAAAGTTATAATTACCTAGTCCTAAATTTTTTCTGCAATAGCTGCTACTCTGTTGCTGAGATCAAAATCAATTCCTTCTGCTCATCCCCCTCCCAGACTGCACCAAGAACATCCCCAGCGAGCTAGGGAGATGGGAAAAGGACAGACATGGGTATGGGCAGGTTAGATCCCTAGTAGAACAGATAAAAGGATGACGGAGTAGTAATCCACATTCGGAGTGAGAAGACGGAGCAGACAGACAGCCATTAGGTCAAAGAAGAAGGATGGTACAGGCGTCCTTGCTGCAGGGGACTGTTTTAGGCTGTGGGTGATGATACTGACGATGATGTTGAATAGTTCAAACATAGGTTCCTGCTAGGTGTGACGGCAACTACCTTTGTTGTTACGCTGTTTGGATCAAATATTATAATCAATATTATAATCAACAAATCCTCACTAGACTGTGAAAGATAGCAGTGGATACAACGAAAAGATACGGTCACATGCATCGCCCAAATATTTAAACATTTTTGGAAATCACTTTTTTCATATGATGACAGAATTTCTTAAACCCACATTTTCAAATAATAAATCAACTTCACCGTCTAGAATCATGATGCACATACTTCATGAATTGTGATGTATGGCTCCACAAACTATACTTAGGCGGTAGAAATGAGGGGTCAGCGGAGGCGTGAAAGTGGCGTGAGCTACAACGCCTTCTATCACAGACACAGGATGAACGAGGACACGACGACAGGACAGTGTGGACAAGTTGGGGTGAGGATATGGAGGGAAGGGAGGCGGGATATGAAGGATGTGTGTAATTGATGAGACACACACACACACACACACACACACACACACACACACACACACACACACACACACACACACACACACAAAGACAGAGAATGAGAACTATCCTTGGTGTATAAAATATCAACAGTTGTGGTACCGTAATATTATGTTCTGAAAGGGTAATGGAAGTCAGGTCTAAATACTGTATACAAAATAAATACTCTTTACGATGAAAATCTCTTCAAATTGCAATCAGATACAAAAGTCCATTCACCACTCCTGCCAGTCTCATCGCTGGAGCCATAAATGGTTAAACTAATGAGACACAATGGATAAAGGTGCATAGTATCACCACCCACAGGTGAATGATAATTTTCACATTAGCCCACTATGTTACATTGGTGTCTGTGGATTCAGCGGTAAATGTGACGCAGGAAAGGCGCATCTGAATGTACACTCCTGGATTCTGGGTATAGTTGTGCTGGAGAAGCCGACAGACAGGAGCTGTGGCCCTATTCATAAAGTATATCAACTAGTTTCTTCGATAATGAAGGCACGATAGCATATGATTATCAGGAACTATTCTGTAGTTTTGTATTAATCACTTTTACACACAATTGATTTTGGTTACAAAGAGGAAGAAGTGGCTAAAGTGGTTACACGATAGGAGTTCAGTTGAAATAAGAACTGAGTATATCGAGAGCAAGAAGCACGTAAAGAGACTAGTGAAGAGGAAAAAGAAGAAGGTAAATGATGATCTGGGACGAAAAATGAATGCGAACTACTCTGAAAATAGGAAGTTATTCTGGAAAGAGGTGCCGAAATATAGAAGTGAAAGCGGAAAGATATGTGATAGTGTGAGGATGCAGGTGGTAGGTTACTAACTCATATAGATGAAGTAAGGACCAGATGGAAAGAATATTTTGAAAGCCTGATGAATGGGAATAGAGAAAGCAGAGCGGCTGTAAACATGATTGGTTTTGGAGGTGTGCAGAGAAGGAATGCATGGCCAGGAGACGTGACACACGCACAGTTGAAGAACGCTGTGAAATGGATGAAAAATGTGAAAGCAGCCGGGCCTGATGAGGTGTATGCAGAGATGCTTAAGTGCAGTGGAGATAGTGGAATGAAGTGCTTGTTGGAGATATGTAAGAAGACATGGATGAGTGAAACTGTGCCTTCAGCGTGGAAAAAGGCTGTGATTGTACCCCTGTTTAAAAATAAAAGTAAGCGAAGTGAATGCAAGAATTATCGTGGCATAAGTTTATTGAGTGTGGTACGAAAGGTATATGGAAGAATTATTATAGAGAAAGTAAGAGAGATATCTGAAGTCCTAGTGAATAATGAACAGGGTTGCTTTAGGAGTGGCAGAGGATGTGTGGATGAAGTATTTGCAGTGAGACAGATAGCAGAGAAGGCTTGTCAGAAGGACCATAATGTGTTTATGGCATTCATGGATGTGGAAAAAGCATACGACTAAGTAGACAGAGAGGGATTGTGGAAAGTTTTGCGCATGTATGGCCTTGAAAGCAGGCTGTGAAGCCTATACCCAGAGTCGGTCTCATATATATAAAGAAAAAAAAAAATGGTAAGCTGCTAGGTGCTGTTAAGAGTTTTTATGATGGTAGCAAAGCATGTGTAAGGGTTAATGGGCATCTAAGTCAATGGTTCACAATCGATGTGGGTGTGTGACAAGGTTGTGTGATGTCTCCATGGTTGTTCAATATATATATATGGATGGGGTGATGAAAGAAGTGAAAAGACGAGTAATGGAGAGAGGGATGGCGTTGGTAATGAATGGTGATGGGTGGAATATCTCAAATTTGTTGTATGCTGATGATGCAGTACTGCTTGTAAGTACCAGACAGGAACTTGGTAGGCTAGTGCAGAGTTTTGTTGATGTCTGTGAGCGTCGTGCCTTGAGAGTAAATGTAGGGAAGAGTAAAGTGATGGGTATTGAGAGAGAAGCTGACTCTCGGTGTGATGTCACAGTGAATGGAGAGCGACTGGAATTGGTGAGAGAGTTCAAATATTTGGGTACAGTGATAGAAAAGAGAGAAAAACGTGCAAAAGAAGTTGAAAGTAGAGTGACACAAGGAAGAAAAGTAGCTGGTGCAATGAAGGCCTTGATAAGAAACAGAGACTTGAGTGTTGCAGCTGCACGAGGCTTACATGAGGGAGTGTTAGTGTCAACTCTAACTTGTGGGTATGAGACTATGGTGTGGCATGAAAATGAAAAGTCAAGAGTAAGAGCGTGGAGATGGGACTGTTGAGGTGTATGTGAAGTACAGAGGGTGGATAGGATACTAGATAGTGTGATTCGTGAAAGGTGTGGAGGGAGGAAGTCGGTGGACACCAGAATCGAACAGAGTGTCCTGAGATGGTATGGTCATGTAGAAAGAATGGATAACAATAGAGTGGTGAAAAAGGTATACCTGAGCGAGTTTGAAGGAGGGAGACGAGGTAGGCCAAGGAGAATGTGGAGGGATTTGGTGGATGAGTGTTTGAGGAAGAGAGGTTTGGAAGTCGGTGAGGCTAGGGAACTGACAAGAGATCGAGCTGGCTGGATGAATGTTGTGAGGAGAAATGCATGATCAGGGATTTTGGCACCCCTTGTGAGCATGACAGCGTCCGGATTGACTCAACCGGATACGTTTGTGTGAAGCTGCAGAATGTGGTGAATGTTTTTTGCTGTATCTGGTAGAGCCAGGATTCCGGGGGCTTGAATGATGAGTGAATGGAAGTGTGGCCTATCTGAACTGGGCAAGCTTGTGCTGTCTGGACATTGCTACTCCTAACCCTGCCCTTGGGTGGGAAAGGAGGTCCGGATGTTCATGATGATGACAAAGTGTTTAGTTGGTCTATGAGAGAAATTTGTAGTAGTACAAGCAGTAGTAGTAGTAGTAATAGTAGTAGTAGTAGTAGTAGTAGAAGTTGTTGTTGTTGTTGTAATAGTAATTACAACCCTAGGCCCATCTGAACGTGAAGCAGATGAACTGCAAGCCAGAGTTGCTCGTCTTGCTCAAACTATCATCGTCCTTTCAGAGGGGGCAGGGATGGGACCGAGGAATGTGTGTATGATCGGGCAGCTCCACCACTCGATCATAGCCTACTGGTGCCATCATATGAAGGCGTCCATGCCCAGTACCAAGTTAGCATAAACAAGCCATTTCACACACAACGTGTACTAAAGAAAGTCTATGAACGCAGCTCCAGTTCTTGCATCTCCAAGATGAAGGTTCAGCAGAGGGTTTAGAACCCTAAGATCTCTGTCTTGTTTGTGTTATGCGTTACGCGAAATATCCCGATGAAACTATTTTTTTGGTGTGGAATTTTCTGAGTTCGTGTATACTGAACACTGTAAGTACATATTCAGATACTATTACACCTACAAGAGAGCAGACATTACGTTCTACTCGACGCGTGTGTGTGTGTGTGTGTGTGTGTGTGTGTGTGTGTGTGTGTGTGTGTTGTTACATAGCCTATGATTTCATCATCCTTTGTGTAATTTTAACGCACAGTATGCTGCATGTTTGATCACGAGCGTGTTCTGCCTCAGTCCCCCCCTTCTACCGTTATAGTAGAGTAAGTCGTCCTTTCTGTTATTCAGTGCGGGATTTTCGACCGATTGTCCCCATCGCTTCATTTGCGCGTCCTTATTACAAGTTGTATTAAGCTCTGCTGGCCCCTATATAATGAGCTCAGTCTCTGCATCATGGCCACTTAGATCTGCTCCTCATTTTGTTCACATCTCTGTCCTCCCCTGTACAGATATTATTATTGTGAGTGCTCAAGAAGTCTCCAACCATCTAGCAGCTGTGTGTAATTTGAGTATAACTGTTGTTGCATTTTTTCTTGTACTGTATAGCATAAGTTTAATTTGTAGGCTTAGTGAAGTTTTTGTTTTGATAATAGTTTGTATCTGTAATTATTTATCTGGCATTCACTGAGTATTATCTGGTATCTCATTTTATCAGGGCTGACTTAGATAAATTTACTCTTGCTAATTTCGTGTTAATAGAGGCTATTGCAGTTAACCATATATTTAACCTGTTTTTGCCATTACATTATCCTTATGAGTCCTGAATGTTTTGTTGTTAATTTAAGCATTAAACTTTAACTTGTAATTTTACCTAACTCTTTTGTTTTGAACCTGGAACTTTACGGGACAGTGGTGATTTTTAGCATTCTCACTTAAAGTGTACGTTATCTTTCTCTGTTCCGTAACATAAATTTGGCGACCTCATATCAGGATATTCAGGATATTATCATAAGGATATTGTTTGATATTTTGTGACTGTGATATATTCATGATGGCTACTATTTCTACACTTGATGAAGCCAGGGATTTTTTGTCAAATGTGCAAACAGTGTGTGATATAGAAAACAGAACAAAGAATGAACTTAAGCTCGTTGCTCAACAATTGGGAATTGCAGTTCACTCTCATCATTCTAAAGATCAAATTGTTGGCATGATTAATAAAAGCTTGTTTAATGTAACTCCTACAAATGAGCAAACGCAGATTGAATTAGCTAAGTTACAGCTAGCCCTGCAGGAGGCTAAGGCTAAGGAGGCTGAATTTCAGGCAAAAGCTAAGGAGGCTGAGGCACAAGTTGAAATTGCTAGGATTCAGGCAGACCATGAGTATCGCATGAAACAAGGTGGAACTGGATCATCTTGCTCTGATGATTTTGATGTGGCTAAAAATGTTAAACTTGTCCCTCCTTTTAATGAATCTGATTTAACAAAGTATTTTCAGTTGTTTGAGAGGGTAGCTACAGGTTTTAATTGGCCTAAGGAGTATTGGCCAGTACTCCTTCAAACTGTTCTCACCGGTAAAGCTCAAGTAACTTATGCATCTTTGCCTCAGGATCAATCTGATAATTATGATGTAGTTAAGAGCTTGATTCCTAAGGCCTATGAGCTTGTTCCTGAAGCTTATAGAGTAAAATTTAGGACAACTTATAAGCAAGATAAGCAATCCCATGTTGAGTATGCAAAAATCAAAGAAGATCTGTTAGAGCAGTGGTTAAATTCTAAGAATGTGGATTCTGATTTTGGTAAATTTAAGCAGATGATTTTGCTGGAGGATTTCAAAAGGTGTATTAGTAAAGATGTAAGCCTATATCTTGATGAGAAAAGAATAGATAATTTGTCTGATGCTGCAGTTTTAGCTGATGAATATGTTCTCACTCAGAAGAGATATTCTAGAGAAAAAGGGAAAGCTGAGAGTAAGTACGTTGCCTCTACTCAGAGTACAGGTAACAGGAAAGAGAATAAGGATGATGTTTCTCATGAAGTAAATACCAGCTTCACCTCTAGATTTCAGAAAAGTAAATGTACTTATTGTAGTAAGCTTGGTCATACTACGGAGAGATGTTTCAGGAGACAGCGTGATGTGAACAAAAAGGAGTCTTTAAATATTCAGTCAATTGATCTAGTGTCCACTCTTGAGAGTTCCCAGAATTCTTTAACTGAGTTAACTGAACCTGCTTTGAGGGGTAACTTAAATTCTCATGATGGAGCTCCTCTTTTGAGCAGTAACGTGGGTGACACTCTCAAGAGTTCATGTGCTAATTTCCTGTCTGATGGTTTTGTCAGTCCTCTGGACAGTAATGACAGGAAATCAGTTAAAATATATCGTGATACAGGTGCTTGCCAATCCCTTATGCTGACCAGTGTTCTAGGCTCTAATTTTAATTCCTCTGATGAAACTGTAATCTTACAAGGTGTAGGGAATAATTACTTCTCTGTTCCTCTGTGCAAAATGAATTTAGAGTCTGGTTTTGTTAATGGTTCTGTTATGGTTGGGTTGGTTGAGACACTCCCAATGTCAGGTGTAACTTTCTTACTTGGAAATGATATTGGTGGAAGTCAAGTGTGTCCAGCTCCTGGCTGCGTCCCAGGATTGTGATGTCCCTGATGTGTTCCCTGCATGTGCTGTCACTAGGGCTAAGTCTAAAGTTACTGGTGATTTAGAGGATAATGATGATGATGTTATCCTAGCTGACACTTTTCTTGCTAATTTGGACCACTCACCAGATGAGGCAGTACCCCGTAGTGTTGATAATTTGTCTCGTCAAGAGTTGGTTGAGTTGCAGGTTGCTGACCCTGAGTTGAAAGGTCTAGCTAACTCTGCTTACAGTGAAGAAGAGTCAGCCGGTGCTTCTACTTGTTATTATGTAAAGTCAGGAGTACTTATGAGGAAGTGGAGACCCCCAACAGCATCAGCCGACTGTGAATGGGAGGTTGTACATCAAGTTGTCATCCCTCGGGTTTGTAGGCAGGATATCATTAGAGTGGCTCATGATTCCAGTTTGGCAGGACACCTTGGAGTGAGGAAGACTGTGGCACGCATTTTGAAACACTTCTACTGGCCAGGTATCTTCAGGGATGTTTCCTGGTATTGTAAGTCTTGTCACACCTGTCAAGTTGTGGGGAAGTGTAATCAGACCGAAAAGGTTGCACCTCTAGTTCCCATTCCTCCTTTTGAGGCGCCATTCACCCGTGTGTTGGTGGATATTGTGGGCCCTCTTCCTAAGACTTCTTCAGGATTTTCTTATGTGTTGACCATGATTGATATGGCTACACGTTATCCTGAAGCCATTCCACTTAGAAATATCTCAGCAAAGAACGTGGTTAAGGAAATGCTAGGGTTCTTCACAAAGTTTGGTCTGCCCAAGGAGGTACAGTCAGACCGGGGAAGTAGTTTCACGTCGAATGTTTTCAAGCGGTCTCTGAAAGAGTTGGGCATCACCCAGATCACGTCTTCAGCTTACCATCCCCAGACCCAAGGAGCGTTGGAGAGATATCATCAAACACTCAAATCGATGCTCAAGAAATACTGTTTGGAACATCAGAAAGACTGGGATAAAGGTCTTCCATTCGTTGTATTTGCCGCAAGAGAATCTCCAAATGAATCACTGGGCTTCTCACCTTTTGAACTACTGTTTGGCCATGAAGTAAGAGGACCCCTTAAGTTACTCAAGGAATGCTGGCTGTCGGAGGAAGATGACGTCAACCTGTTGGAGTATGTGATGAAGTTCAAAGAACGGCTGTCCACTGCTTTACAGCTGGCGAGAGAGAATTTAGGAGCTGCTCAGGAGAAGATGAAGACTTGGTATGATAAGAAGTCCAGGTTACGCCACTTTCAGCCAGGAGATCAGGTTTTGATTCTGCTACCAGTTCATGGGCAACCTCTTCAAGCCAAGTTTAGTGGTCCTTATTTCGTGGAGAAGAAACTCAGTGATGTCAACTATGTCATCGCCACACCAGATCGTAGAAAGAACAAGCAACTATGTCACATCAACATGCTAAAGTTATATCACAGGCGGGACGAAAATAATCCAGTCTGCACTGTAGCTGTTCCACCCGAGTCTGCAAGTGAAGCTCTCCCATGCAGTATGAGCCTGAGTGATAGTTTGGGGAAGAACCCTGATATCATGAATGATCTTCAGACTAAGCTTTCTCATCTACCACCCAAGGAAAGGCAGGAGTTTTCGGCATTACTGCAGGAGTACCCGCAAGTGTTCCGTGCCACTCCAGGAAGAACCACTGTGTTGATGCATGATGTCGATGTTGGAGACGCAAAGCCAATTAAATTGCCTCCTTACCGTGTGAACCCAGTGAAAGTTCCTCTCATCCAGAAGGAGCTTGGCTACCTGTTGGACCACAAGATGATTGAGCCCTGTCAGAGCGAGTGGAGTTCTCCTGTCACTCTGGTCCCTAAGCCAGGTGGGTCACAGAGGCTTTGCATCGACTACAGACGTGTTAATCAGATAACTAAAACAGACACTTACCCTCTCCCTCGTGTGGAAGATTGCATAGACAAGATCGGAAAGGCTAGGTACATAAGTAAGTTTGATTTGTTAAAGGGATACTGGCAAGTACCTATGACTGAACGTGCTAGGGAGATCTCATGTTTTGTAACATTAGGAAAGTCATTTGCATGTTCTGTAATGCCATGTACAGATTGTTTTAGAGTAATAAGAAATTTCCTTTGTAAATTTCTTTTTTCTTTGTGGGGAGGTGTTACATAGCCTATGATTTCATCATCCTTTGTGTAATTTTAACGCACAGTATGCTGCATGTTTGATCACGAGCGTGTTCTGCCTCAGTCCCCCCCTTCTACCGTTATAGTAGAGTAAGTCGTCCTTTCTGTTATTCAGTGCGGGATTGTCGACCGTTTGTCCCCATCGCTTCATTTGCGCGTCCTTATTACAAGTTGTATTAAGCTCTGCTGGCCCCTATATAATGAGCTCAGTCTCTGCATCATGGCCACTTAGATCTGCTCCTCATTTTGTTCACATCTCTGTCCTCCCCTGTACAGATATTATTATTGTGAGTGCTCAAGAAGTCTCCAACCATCTAGCAGCTGTGTGTAATTTGAGTATAACTGTTGTTGCATTTTTTCTTGTACTGTATAGCATAAGTTTAATTTGTAGGCTTAGTGAAGTTTTTGTAATTCATGTAGGGTTCTTTATGTCAGTCATTTTTGATAATAGTTTGTATCTGTAATTATTTATCTGGCATTCACTGAGTATTATCTGGTATCTCATTTTATCAGGGCTGACTTAGATAAATTTACTCTTGCTAATTTCGTGTTAATAGAGGCTATTGCAGTTAACCATATATTTAACCTGTTTTTGCCATTACATTATCCTTATGAGTCCTGAATGTTTTGTTGTTAATTTAAGCATTAAACTTTAACTTGTAATTTTACCTAACTCTCTTGTTTTGAACCTGGAACTTTACGGGACAGTGGTGATTTTTAGCATTCTCACTTAAAGTGTACGTTATCTTTCTCTTTTCCGTAACAGTGTGTATAAACAAAATCACTCGTAAAGTTTCATCCAGTTGTAACCAAACTTGGTGGAAGGGTTCAGGGTTAGTCAAGAGGCTGACATGGTGGTTTAGTAAGCTAATGCTCTCCAGCCGGATTTAGCTTGGAGGGGCGTATATCCGAGGGATGATTAGAGTTACTGCTCACATAATGCAACTCAGGGGCCAATGGAGGCTGGTCAACCTCGCCTTAAATGACAGGACTGAGTTGCCTGGCCCGGACTCCACGGCTTCTGATACAGCATAAAAAAAGGGGGGGAGGGGGACATGACAGATGAACGAACTTTTTATATATCACTTTAAGTCTCATGAGTGTTTAACTTAACCTTATAACATTCAGAGGCATAATCCTACACTCACACACAACTGATTGTTAGAATAACCGAAAATGCCTGAAAAGCTATTGAGTAAATAATAATGATGTGAAATGGTAATACAATTAATATCTGGGGTTGTATATTTACTTTGGAATTATTCGGAATAAAAACTGTCTCGGGAATATGTATTACACGTTTTATACTTGTGAGTAACAATTACCCTTTCCAGTACTAGACATCTTTCTTTGGCTGAATGAAATCAACTGACATTTACAGATGCTGAACTAGAACAAGACTTCTTAATACTGACCAGGTTAATATGAACATGTATATATTGCTTCTAATTCGTTCAGTACAAGCCTTGATTCTTGAGCTAAAAATGAGCCCTCTGGTGTAACCGATAATAAACTGTACTAAAGAACCAGATGCGGGAGCTTCAGAGCTGTGGTTATTGCCCTTGGTGTGGTGTGGGAGAGTGGTGTTGTATGGTGCGGCATGCGATGGTGGTATGGTGTGGCATGATGTGTGGTATGGTGTGATGCTGCTTCATTAAAGTTACTAAGGTCTATGGAAGTGAAGCTCTCCGTTTCCGAAAATCGATACTGAGAGAAAGGCGGGCAGGCTGCTGTCATAATTATAGACATTGACATCATGGAAAACTGGCCCTCGGGTAATTTAACTTTATGGAGAATTGACCTTCGGGAGTTAGGTTAGGAAGAGTTAGGTTAGGTTAGGTATGGGAGTCACTTGTCAGTACTGGATATGTGGTCTGCAGGCCACTTTTCCACGTGGATTAAAATTTCTATCCGATACTGTTTCTAGAGAAGCTTCCACATCTAAAAATGGCTAAGTCAGAATTCACATGTTAGCCACAGGAACTTTGGAGAGAGACAAGATGTCAGAAATTTTTTATAAACTCCTTTGTCTGATGAGTGTTAGTCTAACACTACCTTAAGTAATTTCACATAAATCTCTTAGGAGGTTTAGATGTAATTTATTCCAACTCACCTAGTTATTATTCTCCTATCTCCTTAGCTAATTCCCCATTGATCTGGCAAAATTGTAAAGGTTACTTAGCTAAAAAAAGCCGGAAAACAGACGACGATGGGCCTGATGTTTCGGTCAGTTGCCGGGGCTTCCATGCGTCCTTAAGTGCGTATTTATAACGTGCTAACTCAACGAGGTTTGGTAGCAGTATGAAGGAACATGGCGAGGATCTTGTCCCTCATAGGATTTGAAGAGGTGCCAACTATTTATTAATTACAATGCTAAATACAGTTCTATCTATATACCTAGGCTGCTTCCCCCTAGGAAAGGGAGGTAGCTGAGACAGGACGACACACTCCCCATTTACTCATCCATTGAAACACATTCATTCGCATCTTAGCCCCAAAGGGGAGAACGGACAAATCCTCACCGCACCACACCGCACAAGGGTCAACTGCGCAATGCAATCAGTGACATCAGCAGCATGGCCCGACAGCAGAACTGGTTTACCCCTGCCACATCATAACAGACCCATCCCCTTACCCGCACCTGACCTGACAAGCTGATCAGACCAAATGCGGGAGAATATCCCCTCAGGGCTGCGTTATCACTTATTCATTCACAATTTCTCTCCATTTATTTCTGTCACGCACAGCCACTCTTCCTTGCTCAACAGACATTCCTCTCGCATCCAGTGCTCTCTTCACACTGTCCATCCATCCTATTCGTGGTCTTCCTCTCAGCCTTACACCTCTCACATCAGATCTAGTTATCTTTTTCACCAATCGCTCATCATTCATTCTCTCCATATGCCCAAAACATCGCAACACCCTCTGCTCAACTCTACCAACCATCTCCTGAACAACTCCAGTTCTCCTTCTCACTTCATCATTTCGCACTTGATCCATACGCGTCACTCCACACATACTCCTCAGACACCTCATCTCCATTACATTCAAACTTTTCCTCTCTGCTACACCCATATTCCATGTTTCAGCCCCATATAACGCAGTCGGTACCACAACACCGTCATATAGCCTTCTCTTTACATCCATTCTAAGCGAACGACATCTAAACACTTTTTTCATTCCTCCCAGCACCTTTCCTACTTCATTTATTCTAAACTTCACTTCTGCATCTATTCTTCCATCCACAGCAACATGTGACCCTAGATATTTAAAACACTCTACCTCCTCAAGCAACTCGCCATTCAAAACTATATTCATCCCCCTGCCATCTACCAACCTCGTACACTTCATCACTTTACTCTTATTCTCATTTACTTTCAATTTCCTCCTTTCACACACCCTTCCAAACTCCTCTACCAACTGTCTCAAACTCCCCTCTGAATCAGCCACCAGTGCAGTATCATCTGCAAACAGTAGCTGCTTCAGATTCCACTCTCCACCATCAACATTCACCAGACTCAGACCTTCACCTAAAACTCTTGCATTCACCTCCCTTACAACACCATCCATGTAAATATTAAACAACCAAGGCGACATCACACATCCCTGTCGCAGCCCCACTCTCACAGGAAACCAATCACTCACAGCATTTCCCACTCTTACACACGCTCTACTATTTACATAAAAACTTTTCACCCCTTTTAATAACCTACCATGAAGCCCATACAATCTTAAAACAGTCAACAAAGTCTCCCTATCAATTCTATCATACGCTTTCTCTAAATCCATAAATGCCCAAAACACATCCTTGCCTTTCGCTAAATACTTTTCACACACTTGTCTCACAGCAAACACCTGATCCACGCATCCCCTCCCTCTCCTAAAGCCACACTGCTCATCACCAATCACTCCCTCTGTACCCTCTCTAACTCTCATAATTAACACTCTACCATACACTTTACCTACAACACTCAACAGACTTATACCCCTAAAGCTAGTACATTCATACTCATCACCCTTGCCTTTATACAACGGGACCACACAAGCACTTGCCCAGTCAATTGGCACCATACCTTTCACAAAGCACACATTCAGCAATCTTACTAACCAGTCAACAATAGTCACTCCACCACCCTTCAGGCATTCCACAGCACACCCATCCATACCTGCAGCTTTCCCTGTTTTCATCTCCTTTACTGCCTTCTCCACTTCCTCCTTCGTGATCAAAGAATCATTCAACTCTCTCAACACATTTATTCCTTGCACCCTTCCATCCGCCACAATCTCAGCCACTCTTTCCTCCTCTACATTTAACAATCTTTCAAAATACTCTGCCCACCTCTTCCTTACTGCATCCATCTCAATTAACATCCTTTCATCCTCTGCTTTTACTCGTTCTTCCTTCCCAGACTCTCCCTTTCGCACCCTTTTCACCTCCTTCCAAAACATTTTCTTATTCTGTTGAAAATTCTCTGTCAGCCGCCTACTCCACCTCTCATCTGCTGCCACTTTAGTATCACGCACAGCCCTTCTCGTCCTATTCCTCTTTTCTTTATACCTTTCATATGACAACTCATCCTTCCTCTGCAGCAACACTTCATATGCACGTCTCTTCTCAGCCACAGCCATACTTACTTCCTCGCATCACCATTCACTTCCTTTTCTTACACCACCACCCACACGTCTCACACCACATACCTCTTCTGCATGCCCCACCACAGCACGCTTAAACAACTGCCATTCCTCCTCCACACTGCCATTTTCCTGATCTTTCACTGTGTTCCACTCATCTTTCAATTTCTCTTGATACTCTATCTTTTTCTCTCTTTTATCCAGCTCACTCACTTTCAAAACCTCCCTGCCACACCTAACCCTCCTAGCTCTCACCCATCTCTTTCCTACTCTTAACTTTCCCTTCACTAGGTAGTGGTCAGACATACCTCCACCCTCCCCTCTCAGAACTCTCACATCCAACAATCTTCCTATTACATTCCTAGACACAACCACATAGTCCATCAAAGCTCTGTCAACAACCCTTCCACCCTCCTGTCTCACCCATGTATACTTATAGATATCTTTCTTCTCAAACAAAGTATTTCCAATCACCATCTCTCGCTCAACACACATCGCTATCATTCGTTCCCCATTTTCATTTCTTCCAGGCACACCATGCATACCAACTACACCTTCAACTGCTACATTTCCCACTCTAGCATTCAGATCTCCCATCATTACCACGTTCACATTCGTTCCAAAACTCTGCAGACACTCATCAACATCATTCCAGAATGACTCCCTCTCTTCTTCATCCCTTTCACTACGAGGCCCATATGCACTCACAAACACCCACAACTCACGTTCAAATTTCGCTTTCACCCACATCAGTCTCGATGACACCTCCTTCCATTCAATCACACACTGCTGTACTTCCGGACTCACTAACAAGGCCACACCTTCTCTTGCCCTTCCTCTATCAACACCTGACAATCTTCCATTCACACTTTCAAACATAGACTCACCCTTCCTTTTCATCTTCGTTTCACTCAAAAGTAACACATCCAACTTTCTTCTCACAAACATTCTCTCAATCTCCTCCCTTTTAGCCTCAATCGTACTACATCCACGCACATTCATAGACCCAGTCTTCAGGGTACGGGGATAACTCAATCCCCCAACCCTTTCTCTAGGCTGTCTCTTTTTAGGAACTAAAAAACAGAGGAGGGGGTCCCTAGTTCCCTCACCCCGCCCCTTTTAGTCGCCTTTTACGACACGCAGGGAATACGATGGCAGTATTCTTCCTAACACAACGTGGCCGCAGAGTAGCAGTACCACCCCATAGTGCGGCCAGATTGTGTCCCCCCCGCCACATACATACAAGGTGAATCTAACTAAAAATAATCTTTAGTTTTAATTAAACTAGAGCCAAGCCAAATATTCCCTGTATATATGTAAATATGTATTGAATCTTCATTCTTTTATCACGTGACGCATTTCATACTCATCACGCAAGCGCCATGAGGTCAATGGAAATTTTCAAAGTAATTACATGTATTTACAATATAGTTGTCCACAAGGGTTAATGCAGTAGCATTTAATTTATTAATAAGAAGAATTATTAAAGAGAACGTAATCTCCGGGTTATAAAACCGCTTGAATAGTTGTTAACGCTCTCCAGGTTTTCCTCAACTTTTAACCGGGGATAAACTAATTTAAAAAGTAAACAGCGCAACCACTCTAGGGGAAAATGTTTCCCACACAAGAAGTAGTATAGCTTTGTCAATTGGCATGTTCAGGAGTATTTTGTACAGAGGACATTGGCTACTCAACACCTGTGTCATCTTGCAATAAAAATGTTACGGCCACTTAATCACCGCCAACTTAGAAAGTTCATTTATTTATGTATTTTTTACGAAATTTACCAAACCATGTGGCTGGATGGAAATACTTTATGGAGGGGAAACGACAATTCTCAGTATTTTAAATGGCTTTGTATTATTTCTTATATAGCTACAAGTTTTTCATAATGCACCTCTTTTATATCTCAGATAGCTCATTTCCATTTCTGCACTCTGATTTGTGTCCTTCCAGAAATTTCAAGTTTTATTTCCAGTAGAAGACAAAAGTGTAATAAACAACATATAAATGAGGAAAAAGTGCTATCAAGTCGCTGCAGTCAGCGATTATATAATACTGTCTGATATTAGTTATCTTACAGACATACGAGAGCAGAGTTTTCTTTATATAATAGGACAAACGAAATGGTTACGTCCTTTATAGATCATATGAAATCAATGAATCAGGTGGTTTGAGATGGAGGGAGAGTAAACAGAAAGAAGAGGACAGGACGACATGGATGCCAATTGCTTGTGGCCATCCCCTTCGGAATTAAGGTACCTGGCCTTACGTGGAATGCGGTTTTGATCTGGTCTAACGATTTGGGCACGGAGGGTTTCACTCAGATAGAATAAATGGTCTGATGTTAGCTTGAATGATGTAAAAGATTTTTAATCCATTAACTGCGACGAGAGTCTTACAGCTGAATAAAATCATCTATCGTGAGTTGAGTAAAATACGGAGCTCCTTAATCCTGACCAGAAGGTTGATCGTGAAAGTTTTCAACATTAATGGCTCCTGAGGTTTGCTTGGGCATTTCAAAAGTCGTCTGTAGTTAGACAATGTAAAATGTAAAATAAGTAATTTGTAGCCAAAGAGATTATCCTCTCCCTGATCGGAGATCCAGATGCCCGAAACATTTAACATTATGGACACGATACATTTGCCTAAGATGCACGAAATCGTTGAACATTAGTAGGAACATAGTACAGACTGATATATCGTGATCAAACACTGAGATTAAAGAAACATCATACCATAATGACTGAACACATTACAATACGTAACACACGGCACGATCATAAAAAAAAAAAATAATAATTTGGGCAAAGAACATGCCTATGAAACAGGTGTGGGCATTATGCAGATTTCACCCGTGCACGGCTATACTCAGCGTGGATATTACGCCATGCACGTCAGATATGACATACATGCATGTCAGAAACTTACGGGAATGAATATTGCAACATTGTTTGCTACAGAACATAAATATATTATGCGAAAGGATACCCCATCATAATGTAATATATCCACCTCCCCCCCCCTCTCTCTCTCTTCTACATAGTCTGAAATGCTTTGTACTGTTAGTGGGTGGGTGCATATTGAAATGTCTAGTCAGGCAGGAGACAGGATTGACATTTTACACCCATATCTCTCGCATAAGGCCATATTAAATCGAGTATTTTAAAATGCTAGAGGCCAGCAAGAATGTATCTTCCAATGTGAAATCCCTTTTCCCTCATCAAAGCATTAGAGTTTGGAGCTAGGCTACTCGTTTCTTACACTGCAGGTGAAGGTGACCACTTAGTTCCGACACTGCATGTGACAGTGACCACTAAGTTCCGACACTGCAGGTGACGGTGACCAATCAGTTCCGACGCTGCAGGTGACGGTGACCACTCAGTGCCGACACTACAGGTGACGGTGACCACTCAGTTCCGACGCTGCAGGTGGCAATGACCAGCCTCGCTCTTCTCTGAATGACATTACTCATGCAGTCTATGCCAAACCTTCCCATGGATGTAAATCGTTACCCTTCCTGGCCAGTTGGAGGTCCATAAGAAACAAACCAGTATACGTCATTAGGTTATAAGGTTAACAGTCAACGCAGTTGCTGGTTTTCTGGATTATAAAAACCCATTTGGCTTGTCAATCAGTGTATAGTCACTTGGAGACAGCACTACATCGAATGAGTGGATGGTACGTTCCCCAGCATAAAATAGGAGGAACGAGTCCCATGGCACTGAAGGTAGGACTATTGGGAACATCATAGACTTTCTCTCACCCGACTATCCTTGTATGATTCATAATAACTAAGGAACCTGTTAGTTCCACTGCAGATCTTTTTAAGTATAGCTTTTATTTTGTGTACTAATGAGGGGAATGTTGATGCATGAATTAAACATCCAAATGTTACTTTTTTATGCAAGGAAGAAGGAACCAAAGGACAGGAGCCCAAAAAGCTTTCTTTCCAAGAAAAACCAAAACAAAAGAGAGCCAAATTCAAGATCCGTTTATTTCCAAATGCCTGGACACACTGCGTTTGAAAGATTGGAGATCATTGGATGTAGGAAATACAGACAGAGGGAGACAATTCCAGAACTGACCTGTTGCATATATGATGGACTGGGTGTAACGGTTAACTCTTGCATTAGAGAGTTGGACAGAAAAAGGATGACAGTTTGTTGCTAGACGGATGCTACGCGCCCGTCATGGTGGTGGAGAGATACAAGCAGACAGTTCAGAGAAGTAGTGACCATTGAATTAGTGATAGAAAAGAGATTACGATGCAACTGTGCAGCGATGGGACAGACGAAGTCAGTAAGAGGAGAAGAGTTAATCCGCCCCGTCCCGGAGACGTGAATTCACGTCCTCACATGATGTGCACTCATATCCCGGAGACGTAAATTAACGAGGCAACATTGCAAGGTCCCTAATTTGCACAATTTTCAATTTTCGCGAGTGATTTCGCGAGTGATTTTTGGCACGTATACACGGGACACCTTCCTCTATTCCTCTACAAGATGCCAAGCAGGGACAATGCCTTACACCGCATAACCTCTCCCCCCCCTGCACGCCATTGTCTCGGCAATTCACCTGTTACCAGTGACCTGGCCAATAAAGACATTCAGGGCCAGAGTGATTCCCCAATCGATGACAATGTGGAGGACAAAGTTTACATAGCATTAGAGGAAGAAACAGTCAGAAATGACAATCAGGTATGTGGGAAAAAAAGGTCATGAATGGTGATGAGTTAGTGAGTGAAACAATGCTTATAATGCCTATATTACTGTTTGAAAACCAATATACTCTTGTACTACATATAAATTCGTACCAAGTAAATAAATAAATACTGTTTATGAGTGGATAAAATAGTTACCCTCCCATAGAACTCGTTTTCTTTGGTGCCAGCCTGTTAGAAAACCCAGTTAGGTAAGGAGGTACTCGTACCTGAATCGAGTATTTTAAACCTCAGGTGAGCGATTTCTCTATGAATTTTCGATGTTTCTGACCAAAAGCGAATGTTTGAGCCTAAAAAAAAAAGGTCCAAAAATGTCGGGACTGGGGCGTACCACTGCCCAGAAAACGTCGGGATGGGGCGGGTTAATAAGACGAAAAGCCTTTGACTTCACCTTGCTGAGAAGAGCTGTATGTGGGGAGCCTCCCCACACATGAAAGTTGTACTCTACACAGGGGCAAAATAAAATCCGTGGAAAAATTCAACAACTGTTCAGGGATAAAGAAGGTACGGACTCGGCTTAGCATTTTTAATCTCTTGGAAGCAGATTTTACAAGAGATGTAATATGATCTCTTCATGATTAATTGTGAGAGAATGAAACCTCAAGTATGTTTAAAGATGATGTAGGATAGAGTTGTATATTATTAAAC
The DNA here is from genome assembly GCF_032717465.1 of Coenobita brevimanus. NCBI lineage: Eukaryota > Metazoa > Arthropoda > Malacostraca > Decapoda > Coenobitidae > Coenobita > Coenobita brevimanus. Next base: position 17,739,396 of record NC_137007.1, read on the forward strand.
ATTAGTGGGTATTCCTGTGGTAGATTATGATTGGTTGATAGGTGTAAGAACTGAGTTAATGACACATTAAAAACAAGACTGCATTTGTCTCATTCAGAGATACAAGGCAAGTCAGACATCAGGTGTGGTTTAGCCTCATACATTGTTGAAGTAACTGCTGAGCCTGACGCTGCGGGAAGTGAATGAAAAGGTGAAGAGTGGAATCATCAGCGTATGAGTCGATAGGGTTAGATGTACAGCTTAGGTCATTGGTGAATAAAAGGAAGAGGGATGGCGACAGGACAGAACCGTGAGGAAGACCATTATTAATAGATCAAGAAGAACGGTGGCCATCTACAACTTCAGCTACAGGACGACCAGAAAAGAAGCTAGAGATGAAGGGACAGATGGAAGAACAGAAACCGTAAGAGGGCAGTTTGGAAATTAAAAATTGATGCCAGACTCGATTGAAAACCTCTAGGATGTCAAGTGCAATGACACAGCTTTCACCAAAGTCCCGAAAAGAGGATGACCAGAAGTCTGAGAAGTAGGTGCGAAGATCGCTAGTGGGGCATCCCTGATAGAACCCATGCTGATGATCAGAAGTAAGGTTGTTATAGGAAAGATGCTTTTTTTCTTTTTTCTTTTTTTTAAGAATAGACTCAAAAACTTTTGAGGTACAGGGTGTTAAAGCAATTGGGTGATAGCTAGAGGGTTGGGAATGTTCACCCTTTCCGGACCGACTGAATGAAAGCAAACTTCCGGCAAGAAGGAAAGGTACAAGTTGACAGACAAAGGCAAAAAATTTTACCAAGGCAGGGTGTAAGCACAGAAGCACAGTTCTTGAGAACAACAGGAGGGACCCTTCTCCAACTCGAATTCTTCCTGCTCCTTCTGGCACCTTGCCAAAAATCTTTCTAACAACTTTGCCTCATCATCCTTCCCTCCTCTTTTCTACTCTGATGGCTCTGCAGCTATAGATAAGGTAAATCTCGACACTCAGACTTTCTTCTCCAGTTCCACCTTAGACGATTCCGGTGCTGTCCCTCCATCACTTCCCCCCTCTGATTTCCTCATGGCTGACATTAAAATGTCTTCAGCTGATGTATCTACTGCCATCACTGGCTTCAATATTAACAAGGCATATGGGCCTCATGGAGTCCCTCCTGTTGTCCTTAAGGACTGTGCTTCTCTGCTTAGATGCTGCCTAGGCAAACTCTTTCGCTTGTGTCTTTCAACTTGTACCTTTCTTTCTTGCTGAAAGTTTGCTCTCATTCAGGCAGTCCCAAAGGAGGGTGACCATTCCCAACCCTCTAACTATCGTCCAATTGCTTTAACATCCTGTGTCCCAAAAGTTTTTGAGTCAATTTTTAATAGAAAAATTTTGAAGCATCTTTCCTAACACAACCTTCATTCTGATCATCAGTATGGGTTCCGTAAGAGACACTCCACTGGCGATCTTCTCACCTACGTTTCAGACTCCTGGTCATCCTTCTTTTGGGACTCTGCTGAAAGCTTTGCCATTGCACTTGACGTCTCAACGGCTTTCAATCGAGTCTGGCATAAATCTTTAATTTCCAAACTACCCTCTTACGGTTTCTATCCTTCTATCTGTGCCTTCATCTATAGCTTCCTTTCTGGTCATTCTATAGCTGCTGTTGCAGACGGCCATCGTTCTTCTCCTAGATCTATCAACAGCGGTGTCCCTCAGGGCTCTGTCCTATCGCCAACTCTCCCTTTATTCATCAATTATCTTCTAAGTTGTACATCTATCTAACCCTATCCACTCGTACGCTGATGATTGCACCCTTCATCTTTCCATTCGGTTTCTGCTGCGTCCATCTCAGCAGTTACTTCAACAAAATGTATGAAGCTATGGCACACCTAATGTCTGACCTGGTTCTTATCTATGACTGGGGTAAAATTAATCTTGTGTTTAGTGCATCAAAGGGTTAGTTTTAACACTTATCAACTCAACAAAATCTTCCACAGGAGTACCCACTAATGTTTAATAATATCCAGTTCAATCCTGCATCATGCTTGAACATGCTTGGGGTGTCATTCACTCGGAACTTATGTTGGAAAGATCATATTGCATCCTTGTAAACTCTGCTTCCAAGAGATTGGGTGTGCTAAGCCGACTCCATGCCTTCTTTATCCCTGCACAGTTGTTGAGTTTATACACGAATTTTATTCGCCCCTGTTTAGAGTACAACTCTCATGTGTAGGGAGGCTCCCCACATACAGCTCTTCTCAATAGGGTGGAGTCAAAAGCATTTCGTCTCATCAGCTCTCCTCCTCTTACTGGCTCCCTTCAACCTCTGTCTCTTCGCTGCAGTGTTGCCTCTTTATTTCTTTTGTAATGCTAGTTCAATAGTCACTGTTCCTCTGAACTGCGTGCTTGCATCTCTCGACCTCTACGATGAGTGCGTAGCACCCGTCTGGCAACAAACTCTCATACCTTTTCTGTCCAACTCTCTAATGCAAGAGTTAACCGTTACTCCCAGTCCTTCATTAATGCAACAGGTCAACTCTGGGACTGTCTCCCTCTGTCTGTATTTCCTACTTCCTATGATCTCCAGTCTTTCAAACGCAGTGTGTCCATGCATCTTGAATGATCGGATCTTGAATTTGGGTCTCTTTTGTATTGTTTTTTGTTTTTTTCCTTGGAAGGAACTGTTTTGCGGGCTCAACCATTGGTTCCTTCTTCCTCGCATAAAAAATGTCCCATTTGCCTTGTTAGTACTGAGGCCAGTGATGGCAGAAAACACATCAGTTTAAGAAATTTTAATGTCAGCTATGAGGAAATCAGAGAGGGAAAGTGATGGAGGAACAGCACTGGGATCGTCTCAGGTGGAATTGGAGGAAAAAACCTGAGCAAGATCTGCTTTATTAGTAGAAGAAATAGCTATATAGAGCCATCAGAGTGGAAAAGAGGAGCGAAGGATAATGAGGTAAAGTTGTTAGAAAGGTTTTTGGCAAGGTGCCAGAAGGAGCTGGAAGAATTCAAGTTGAAGAGTTCAGAGCATTTAGTATGGATGAAATTATTTTTATCAGAATGAAGAACAGACTTAGCACGATTCCGGGTTGAAAAAAAAAAAAAAAGAGATGGGTTGGCTCCAGTACCTTTTGTAGGCCTTCTTCTTGTTGTGGACATCATTAAAACAAAGTGTGATTAAACCAAGGTTTCTTTGCATTAGTCAAACGATAGGAGAAAGGAGTGTATGCTTCCATGCCCTTGAGAATAACCTCTGTAATGGACATGACACACTGGGATGGCTCTTGGCCGTGGAAGCAGCCTTATGTCCTTGTCCTTGCTAACCCACCAATGCAAATGGCCACCTGGATATATCATAACGGTTGCCAGGCTTAACCCCTCCCGTCCGGCAGATGTCGTGAGCACTCCCGCCAGCTGGGCATTCCCAACAACATTTGGCGAAATCATCTACTTTTAAACCTTCATATTTCAGTTAATGCTTAACCAAATATAACAAACATATCATTCAACAAACCTTTGACTTCAAGCTGATTGCATCAGATGGTCCGTGAAGTGCGTGTAGGGAGAGTGAGTGAGTGGGGAATGAGGGCAATTTTTTTTGTTTTTTTTGCCGGTGTCCGTATGCATGGCGGAGGTTCGGTAACACAGCAAAGCCTTACACTAGCCCTCCCCAGTGATAACACTTCGATAACACTTCCAGGAGACCAAAATCCACTACAAACACTGTTTACCATCCTGTCTTACAGACAGACAGGCAGACTCTCTCTCTCTCTCTCTCTCTCTCTCACACACACACACACACACACACATATACACTGACGGAAATGTATGTTTGGTTAGGATTATTGCTCGATTCTGGCAAGTCTGGGTATTACAGCTGCTAGAAATAATACTCTTATTACAAGTACAACTACCACTACAACAACAACTACTACTACAACAACTACCACAACTACTACACTTACTACCACACCTACAACACATACTACCACTACTACTACCACCACTACTACCAAAAAAACTAAAAAAAATAATATTGTGAACAAAGTACCAGTAGTTGTTTACGTACTGCCCATTACTGGAAATACTTACCACTATGACTTTCCTTTGAGTTATACTTTTTCATCAAAAGAAATATGTATAAACAGATGTTTTCAAAATAAAATAAGGGAGCCAGTTTATCATGAAACAAACTTTCTGCTTCAATTATTCACATAAATATACACAGAGCAGTAAAATCATTTTTTTTCTATTTTCATAAAAAATAACATATCAGTATGTACAAAACTAACTTATGCATAATACCCAGCCTCCCACCACTCGGTCTTTGAGTGGAAATCGAAGAACAGTTAGTGCACAGTGCCACCTCACATTCAGCATACCATCACCTCGTCATGTGGTGTTGCTGTGGTCAGTGCGATGAATTGGCACAAACATAGCAATGCTGGAAGGCTTCTTTGCCTGCAGGTGTGAGAACTAGTATTTCCATGAAATGTCTGCTGAGGTAGTCCCTGCACTGCAGGCGGTCAGGCACTTGCTGCACACTGTGCCTCCGTTTCACGAAAGGATTTGCCTGCCCATACCTCTCCAGAAGGCCGTAAATTACATCCTTCTCGAACTGTATGAGGGATGTGCTGGTCTGTGTAACATTCTTGTACAGAATGAAGGCATTCAGTACACAGATGTCTAGTACATCTAGGATTACCTTCTTATACCACTTACAACACCTCTTCAGACAGTCGATGGTGCCGATCTGCATATCAGATTTATCGACGAGTCGCATGTTCACGTTATAGTCGATAACAGCATCAGGCTTGAAGACTGGCTCCCTCGTTCTCCTATCGACCTTGCCTGCTTCATGGACCCTGGAGAGGACATTCACCTTTTTCCTATCATGCTAGTGAATTGCTAGGAGTTTACCTGATTTCAGGGTCCTGCACTCCCCCTTCACGATGCCTTTGGGAAAGGATGGCCAATGCTTCCTCTTTGCACAGACTGTGCCACATGATCCAATTTTGTGTTCTTGCAGGTACTTTGCAAGACTTTGTGCCGTGTAATAATTATCAGTGTAAAGGATACGGTTGCCATCGAAGTACCTGTCCCGTCAGCTTCTTGACAACTGAGCCAGAGAAAACATGGGGATCATCCTTTGACAACACCGCATCACTCACTGTATACACCACGGGTGGGGAACGTCCAGCCTCTGGGCCATATAAGGCCCACAAGACCATTTTATCAGGTCTGCGAGGCAATTCATAAATGCAATGTCATAAACTCATGAAAGAATTATATATATATATATATATATATATATATATATATATATATATATATATATATATATATATATATAATGTACTGGGCTACAGTTGATTTTAAGTTGAAATTTTGTATGGCCCGTGAATGATGTTAAAAATATCCTAATGGCCGTCAATAGGAGAAAGGTTCCCCACCCCTGGTATACTGTACACAGTGAAATCCAGCACATACCCAGTCTTGCAATCACACAATACAAAAAACTTTATTCCAAAACGATGTATCTTTGAAGGAATGCACTGAATGAAGGCAAAACGTCCCCTGAACAAAAAAAGCGATTCGTCAATAACAATCTTCTGGAATGACCTGAAAAAAGATTGAAATTTTCCACAGCCTATCGTTCGGATGTGGGCCCATATTCGAGGAAAAATGCAGGTACCTCAGGATGTCTAAACAGCAGTCACGTGGCAAATACTTTCCGAATACTGGCGTTGCAGCAATATCGTCTACGAGCCAATAATCGTGTATATTATGTTTCCTAACATGAGGCATCAACATTGTCAGTGTTAGCCAAGCATACATTTCCCTAACACTCAATGCACTCCATTCTTTCTGGTGTGCGGTCTCAGCCCAGCTGCTACAGAATTCCCTGAAACTGTTCACTTCTTTCACAATGAACTCCATCAATGTTGTAATGAGAAAAAGCAAGAAAGAAGTCCACTGCAGAAGAAGCTGTTACAGGGAAATTTTGGCTGCACGCCTATCTTTGTGTCATCAAACACGGGTACCTCGGGCTGAAACCCCATCCCTTCCTCCCAGGCAAAAGTTTCTAACCCATTAGTCCTAGATTCCTGCCTTGTTTGCCATGCACGTGGCCTGCCTCATGCTCTGCCACAGCCCCTAGCATGGCGACGTGGTGGCGAGTCCATTGACTCACCACTAGATGAGGCAAGTGATGATGGCTAGTGGCGGTGATCGTGGTGAGAATGGTGTTGGTGAAAGGCATTGGCGGGCACGTGCCTGCTGGTGTGCACATGCATCAACATAACCTGACGTGCTGGGTTGTGGTGATAAGGCACGTGGTGATGCAGGCTGGCGTGGTGAGCCACGTGGTGAGGCAGGCCAGTGTGGCAAGCCACCTGGTGAGGCAGGCCGGCATGGCAGGCCACAATGTGAGGCAGGCCGGCGTGGTGAGGCACGTAGGGATGCAGGCCGGCGTGGTGAGGCACGTAGGGATGCAGGCTGGCGTGGTGAGGCACGTGGTGATGCAGGAAACAATGCAGGGCGTGTGGGTGAAGATGGTGATGATGTTGTATGGGCGGAAAATTCCACCCTAGGCTGCTCTGGTGTGCAGCGGCTCAGCCAGCGGCGTTTCCTCCTCGTGCCACCCTCCACCTCCTCCCTTCCTTCACTCCCTCATTCAGAGATACTAGCCAAGTCAGATATCAGGTGTGCTATAGCCTCATACATTGTTGAAGTAACTGCTGAGACCGACGCTGCGGGAAGTGAATGGAAAGGTGAAGAGTGGAATCATCAGCGTATGAGTCGATAGGGTTAGATGTACAGCTTAGAAGGTCATTGGTGAATAAAAGGAAGAGGGTTGGCGACAGGACAGAACTGTGAGGAAGACCATTATTAATAGATCAAGAAGAACGGTGGCAGTCTACAACCTCAGCTATAGGATGACCAGAAAAGAAGCTAGAGATGAAGGCACAGATGGAAAAACAGAAACCGTAAGAGGGCAGTTTGGAAATTAAAAATTTATACCAGACTCGATTGAAAACCTCTAGGATGTCAAGAGCATTGACACAGCTTTCACCAAAGTCCCGAAAAGAGGATGACCAGAAGTCTGAGAAGTAGGTGCGAAGATTGCTAGTGGGGCATCCCCGATAGAACCCATGCTGACGATCAGAAGTAAGATTGTTATAGGAAAGATGCTTTTTTTCTTTTTTCTTTTTTTTAAGAATAGACTCAAAAAACTTTTGAGGTACAGGGTGTTAAAGCAATTGGGTGATAGCTAGAGGGTTGGGAATGGTCACCTATTTCTGGACAGACTGAATGAATGCAAACTTCCGGCAAGAAGGAAAGGTACAAGTTGACAGACAAAGGCAAAAAAATTTTACCAAGGCAGGGTGTAAGCACAGAAGCACAGTTCTTGAGAACAACAGGAGGGACCCCTCTCGAACTCGAATTCTTCCTGCTCCTTCTGGCACCTTGCCAAAAACCTTTCTAACAACTTTGCCTCATCATCCTTCCCTCCTCTTTTCTACTCTGATGGCTCTGCAGCTATAGTTAAAGTAGATCTCGACACTCAGACTTTCTTCTCCAATTCCACCTTAGGCGATTCCGGTGCTTTCCCTCCATCACTTCTCCCCTCTGATTTCCTCATGGCTGACATTAAAATTTCTTCAGCTGATGTATATACTGCCATCACTGCATATGGGCCTGATGGAGTCCCTCCTGTTGTCCTTAAGGACTGCTTCTCTGCTTAGATGCTGCCTAGGCAAACTCTTTCGCTTGTGTCTTTCAACTTGTACCTTTCCTTCTTGTTGAAAGTTTGCTCTCATTCAGCCAGTCCCAAAGGAGGGTGACCATTCCCAACCCTCTAACTATCGTCCAGTTGCTTTAACATCCTGTGTCTCAAAAGTTTTTGAGTCAATTTTTAATAGAAAAGTTTTGAAGCAGCTTTCCTATCACAACCTTCATTCTGATCAACAGTATGGGTTCCGTCAGGGACGCTCCACTGGCGATCTTCTCACCTACCTTTCAGACTCCTGGTCATCCTTCTTTTGGGACTTTGGCGGAAGCTTTGCCATTGCACTTGACGTTTCAACGGCTTTCGATCGAGTCTGGCATAATTCTTTAATTTCCAAACTACCCTCTTACGGTTTCACTCCTTCTATCTGTGCCTTCATCTATAGCTTCCTTTCTGGTCATTCTATAGCTGCTGTTGCAGACGGCCATCGTTCTTCTCCTAGATCTATCAACAGTGGTGTCCCTCAGGGCTCTGTCCTATCGCCAACTCCCCTTTTATTCATCAATTATCTTTTAAGTTGTACATCTAACCCTATCCACTCGTACGCTGATGATTGCACCCTTCATCTTTCCATTCGGTTTCTGCTACGTCCATCTCAGCAGTTACTTCAACAAAATGTATGAGGCTATGGCACACCTAATGTCTGACCTGGCTCTTATCTATGACTGGTGTAAAAATAATCTTGTGTTTAGTGCATCAAAGGGTTAGTTTTTACACTTATCAACCCGACAAAATCTTCCATAGGAGTACCCACTAATGTTTAATGATATCCAGTTCAATCCTGCATCATGCTTGAACATGCTTGAGGTGTGATTCACTCGGAACTTATGTTGGAAAGATCATATTGCATCCCTTGTAAACTCTGCTTCCAAGAGATTGGGTGTGCTAAACCGACTCCATGCCTTCTTTATCCCTGCACATTTGTTGACTTTATACACGAATTTTATTCGCCCCTGTTTAGAGTACAACTCTCATGTGTGGGGAGGCTCACCACATACAGCTCTTCTCAATAGGGTGGAGTCAAAAGCATTTCGTCTCATCAGCTCTCCTCCTCTTACTGGCTCCCTTCAACCTCTGTCTCTTCGCTGCACTGTTGCCTCTGTATTTCTTTTGTAATGCTAGTTCAATAGTCACTGTTCCTCTGAACTGCGAGCTTGCATCTCTCCACCTCTACGACGAGTGCGTAGCACCCGTCTAGCAACAAACTCTCATACCTTTTCTGTCCAACTCTCTAATGCAAGAGTTAACCGTTACTCCCAGTCCTTCATTAATGCAACAGGTCAACTCTGGGACTGTCTCCCTCTGTCTGTATTTCCTACTTCCTATGATCTCCAGTCTTTCAAATGCAGTGTGTCCATGCATCTCAAATGATCGGATCTTGAATTTGGGTCTTTTTTGTATTGGTTTTGTTTTTTTTCTTGGAAGGAACTGTTTTGCGGGCTCAACCATTGGTTCCTTCTTCCTCGCATAAAAAATGTCCCATTTGCCTTGTTAGTACTGAGGCCAGTGATGGCAGAAAACACATCAGTTTAAGAAATTTTAATGTCAGCTATGAGGAAATCAGAGAGGGAAAGTGATGGAGGAACAGCACTGGGATCATCTAAGGTGGAATTGGAGGAAAAAACCTGAGCAAGATCTGCTTTATCAGTAGAAGAAATAGCTATATGGAGCCATCAGAGTGGAAAAGAGGAGGGAAGGATAATTGATTGATTGATTGATTGTAGTAGAAACTGGCGGCGCAACTGCTAAGGTCATATGCCGCCGGACAACAAGCTAAAACACATGGTAAATAAATTGTGCAAAGTTAATAACTTTTTCTAGAAATACTAGACTGAAAATAATAAAAGAATAATTAAAAGAGAAAACAATTTCTAATAAAAGTGGAAGGAGACCCGACTCCTGAAAAAAACCAAAAACATCAGTACAAAAGCCATGGGCTCCCCCAAGCATCGAGGAGAGACAGTAGGCAAAATCTATCCCTGAATGCCTATGGCGGAATCTCCGACGCAGGTCCCCCATAATTGGACCCTCGACCAGCAAGTGACGGACAGTACGGTTGAGTCCAGCCACTCATCAGGAACCCATGTGTAAGCCGAGGGTGCCCAATGCGAAGCCTAGCAAGAGCTACCTCCAATCGCCGAGGCATGGAAGGGAGAACCCTTGGCACAACCACTCTCTGGAAGACCTCTTTCAGCTTATTATGAGCAACACCATCCCAGCGTCTCTGCCAACACACAAGCATTCTGTCCCGCAAGTAAGGTGTTAGATCAGATGCAGGAAGCGGATATTCTGTTGGGGGCTGTTGAGTAGCCGCAGCCTTGGCCAATGCATCCGCAGCCTCATTGCCCACCACACCAACATGTGCGGGAACCCAGCAAAATTCCACTCTCTTCCCCCGACGACGAATGAGGAACAGCCACTCCAAAATAGCTAAAACTAAGGGATGGGAAGAGTTAAAAGAGTCCAGGGCCAAAAGCGCCCTTGAGAGTCGTTAAAAATAGTAAAATAATTGTCAGGATGAACATACACCAACTTCAAGGCTAAAATGATGGCTGACAACTCCGCAGTAAAAACTGAGGCAACCAAAGGAAGACTACCTCCACAGCTAAAATTGGGAAATACCACTCCAAATCCAACACCTGATGCAGATTTAGAGCCATCGGTATACACAGGCACAGAACCACCATGACTAGAAGAATGTTCTAAAAATAACCTTAAAAGACACTGAGGAGCGACAAAATCCTTTGAACCTGCAATAGGCCTGCAGAAAGTTACCTTGGGCAATATCCAAGGCGCAACCCTCGGGATCCGAACAGGACTGACAAGTACTGCCGACAAAACAAACCCCTCCATTATATCCTGAACCCTATAGCCAAATGGACGAGGCATGCGAGGGTGTCTACTATAACACAAAAGATAAGACTGTTTCGTCACACCCTCACAGACAAGTGAGTCTGGAAGGCGACGAATCCGGAGCCAGCACCGCACTGCAACAGACTGACGCAGTAGATCTAAGGGAGGCACACCAGCTTCCACCAATATGCTGGGAATTGGAGAGGACCGAAAAGCCCCAGTTGCAAGGCGAAGACCAGTATGATAGCATCTAGAGTTTTTGTCTTGATTCTGTGGCAGAGGAATATACCTCACAGCCATATGACAGCTCAGAGGTTACAAATACCTGAAACAAATGCAAGAGTGTCCTTCGATCAGCACCCCAAGAGGTATGGGACCGAACCCTCAATAGACAGAGAGCCTTCATACATGATGTTTTAAGATTTGCCAAGTGTGAGACCCATGTCAAACGACAATCAAAAGTCAGGCCCAAGAATTTCGTCTCTGTCACACAACGTAGTCTCCTGCCACAAAGTTGCAGATCAGGGTCTGGGTGTACCCCTCTCATCCTACAGAAGTGCATAGCCACATTCTTTGAAGGGGAAAACTGAAAACCCTTGGAAGTGGCCCAGGCAGAAATCTTGTCCAAGGCAAGTTGCATCCGCCGCTCAATAGCAGACATGCGGGAGCCAGAAAACCATATAGCTAAGTCATCCACATAAAGGGATGAGGATACCCCAGCAGGCACAGTGTCAATGATACCATTAATGGCCACTGCAAACAGGGAAACACTTAAGACACTCCCCTGCGGGACACCTTCCTCCTGGCACAGTGGCGCAGAGAGGGTAGAACCCACACAGACCCGAAATCCACGATCAGTCAAGAAGTCTCCAAGCAACATAGGCAGGCGACCACGTAAACCAAAGGCATGAAGTTGTTGGAGGATGCCATGACGCCAGGCAGTGTCATAAGCCTTCTGAAGGTCAAAAAACACAGCCACAAGATGTTGCTTGGAGACAAAAGCTTCACAGATTGACGCCTCAAGCCTGATAAGGTTGTCTGAAGTGCACCATAATTTACGGAAACCACTCTGCGACGGAGAGAGAAAGCAACCATTCTCCAGAAACCACATCAGCCTGACATTAACCATCTTTTCGAACAGCTTGCAAAAACATGATGTTAAAGTGATAGGGCGATAGTTGGAGACTTGGGAATGGTCTTTACCAGGCTTGGTAAAGGGGAGGACAATACCCAACTTCCAACTCCTCGGAATAGAGCCCTCACTCCAAACCCTGTTAAAAAGGTCCAATAAAAACTGAAGTGAATCAGTCAGAAGATGACGCAGCATAGCGTATGGAATATCGTCAGGCCCAGGAGCAGTGTCACGACACTCTGAAAGGGCAGCACGTAGCTCACAGAGGCTGAAATCTAAATTATACAGCTCTCCGCCACGAGAGCGAAAGTCAAGACCCAGCCTCTCCTGATTCCTACAAAAGGTGGCGAATGGCTGAGAAGGATCTTTTTTGGAGACAGCATAAAACTGATCTGCAAAAGCAGAGGCTACTGCATCTGGTGCAGACACAAGTTCTCCATGAAGACGCAACACCGGAGGGGAGGGGAGCAAGAACCTACCAGAAATCTTGCGCACCTTTTTCCACACCACAGACATTGAAGTTGAAGATGTAATTGTAGAAACATATGACCTCCACGAGTTACGGCGAGCATTCTTCATGATCCATCTATAGCGAGCACGTGCTTTGCGAAACTGTATTTTTAGATAATCAACATTACGATTGGGAAAATACCAACCAGCAGCTGCTTTGTAAGTTCCCTTTGCTATGGAGCAGTCATCATTCCACCATGGCACAGGTCTCCGGGAAAAAAGACCAGAAGTCCGTGGGATAGAATGAACCCCTGCTGAGAAAATGGTCTTAGTAAAATAACATTCGGCATCATCGATAGTTGAAAAATCAGTAACCCTGTTGGCAAATACACATAGTTCCTCAAAGAGAGACCAATCAGCCCTGTCCAGACACCAGCGTGGCAGACGGGCTACAGGAACAGAGCAAGTAGGCTGGACCACTACAGGATAATGGTCACTACCATGTAGATCATCCAAAACCTCCCAAGAAAAATCAAGGGCACAGTTAGAGGAGGAGATGGTAAGGTCAATGACAGAATACGTGCCAGTCTGATCATGAAAATGGGTCGGCCTTCCATCATTTAGGACAACCAAATCTAAATCCCCAACCAAAAAGGCAAGAAGATCACCCCGGGGATTTGAAAGTGAGTCACCCCACAAAGGATGGCGGCCATTAAGGTTAACAAGGAGTAGGAAAAGGGGTAGAAGTTGGCTGATAAGGGTTTCTAGATCAGCGCGTATAACAGGAACGGAAGGTGGAAGGTACAGACAACAGATGGTATAGCACCTCCCAACGTGCATCTGTACTGCTAGAACTTGAAAGGGCGACTGAATCTCAAAGGAAATAAAGGGGACATCAGAACGGCACAAAATTGCACATCCACCGCTGTGACCACCAGGAGGAGATGCATGGAAGGCTTTATACCCCCTAGTGGAAGGGAACTGTCTGTCCCCCACCATTGTCTCCTGAAGACACACACATAGTGGGTTCAGAGCAGAGAGTAATAACTGCAATTCCTCCCAATTTGCCATGGCACCTCTACAGTTTCACCGAAGACAGATTGGCACCGATTGAGCCATAGTGCTTAATATTAAATATTATGAACTTAGAAAGCTATGTAGCAACCTCGTTGGGAACGGAGTGAAAGCCCTTCTTCCTAGGCGTGGAGCTCTGCCTCACCAACCGAGAAGGCAATGAAGATTTAGAGTTTCCATGGGTGGAAGTACCCTTACCCCGAGACATGTCCCGCCCATCGCCAGAATGAGTCCAAAGCACACAGACCTTCTTGGAAGACCCACGTGCCCCGTCCACACACCCATGTGAGGGTTCAGCTGGCACCTCGGGGCCAACAGAACCCCCCCCCCAACCAAATCATCCCAAGGTTGGCCGCTGGGTGACGGATCAGAGGGAGCAATCGACTGAGCTCTATGAGTATCTAAAGACCCAGGCCCCACCACACCTGAGGAAGAGGCAGGGACGGGAATCCTAGAAGGGCCATCATGAACACCCACAGACTTAGACGCCACCACTGGCTGGGTTGTCGAGCGAAGAGCCCCCTCAGAATCCTCATGTGGTACAGAAGTTTGAACCTTAGAAGGAGGGGAGTCACCCAAAAACTCCTCACTCCTCACTCGTTTGAGGTTGGCAGATGCAACCTCCATCTCTGCACCAGAACTTAAAGCATTAGAAACTATAGTGCCACACTGTAAAGAAGAGTGAGCAACAGTAGCAGAGTGGGCAGATGGTACAGGAGCAGCAGTCTGTATGGAAGTAGCAGCTGATACAGAAGTATGAGAGACGCTGGGTTTTTTGGATACCGGTATGTCAGGAAGGACATCGGGAGTTTTGGATGTGTCAAAGCAAAGTGTAGCATCGACACGGGTGTTTGTCACAGGAGGAACTGGAGGAACTGGGATGGGGGAGGCATTCCCAGACGCTGGAAGAACCACCACAGAGGGGACACCCCCCGAGACAGGAGGCACCTCCCTGGAGGAAGCACAGCTACTTCCAGGCTGCACTCCCTCAGTGGAACCCTCCGGGCGAGAAGGCCGGGAAGTAGAACCCCGAGAATTTGATGGGGCATTGTGTGATGGCAGAGGCACCTGCCGGGTAGCTTTATGGCGAGACAACGCAGCAGCAAAGGTAACCCCAGGGCGAATGAACTGCTCCCTTACCCTGGCCTTTGCCTCAGAAAAGGAAATTTTCTCCTTCGTTCGGACAGAAATGATCTCGTATTCATATATGTATACTTCACAATCCCTTGAGGAGGCTGCATGTGCTCCTCCACAGTTCAGACATTTAGAGGGTTGAGAACAATCATCTATACCATGAGAAATTCCACCACAATTTCCACAGACCTCAGGAAGGCCAGATGCTTCCTGCCTGCAAGAACGGCGGATGTGACCAAATCTTTGACAATAATAACATCTTCTAGGTCGCGGAACATAAGGTTTAACCTTTAGCTTCCACCACGCAGCAGTGATAACCTCCGGCAAGGTAAGATGGTCAAATGTCAAGATAAGAGTGGGCGTGGGGGTTAAAACCCCATCAACCTTCTTCATAATTCTCTGTACTCCTACAACACCCTGAGGAGCCAGCCCCTCTAAGAGGGAAGAATCAGAATACGAGATCAAGTCACGAGAATACACAACCCCTCGGGACTGAGTTAGGACCAAGTGACGCGAGGCAGATAAAGGATAATCAGCAACCATAGTTAGGGACTGGATGCGTGAACTCTCCTCTTCATTCTTGGCTTCTAGCAACAGAGAACATCACCCTGCAAAGAGACTTTGGGGGCAAATCCACATGCTGTAACCAGACCACTGTGAATCTTAAAACAGTTCAGGTTCCGGAAGTAAGTACCATCATTCGTTTTGAGGACTATATACTTTGTGTAGGAGTGTTTCACAATGACACCAGGCAATAACTCGATGCAGGGAACATCTAAAATAGCAGTTTTGGCAGACGACCCGGAGGGTACAGGGTCGTTGGCCAGAGAGTGACCAGTTGATGCCGACTCGTGTGGCTGGTCACCGACCACATGAGTGGTTAATGATTTTGTCAATGTATCCATATATACATTGTTAAATAGAAATTGGCACCAGAAGCCAAGGGAAACCGCCTACCAGGGAGTGTGGGGACCGAGCGCAGTCTGATGGGAGCGGGGTACCTTGTCCCCAGAGGATGTCCCAAAAAGGGCACCCCGTGATACGAAAGTTTGCTCCCACCACTGCAAAGACCCCCTTCCCCAACACCCCCAAGCCCAGACTCCCAACCAACCAACTCAGGACAACACTGACGCGATCCCTCTGGAGGGCGGAACCGATGACCCATACGGGTAACCTACGTTTCGGGCAGCGCTTAGTCAGACCCCTCACTCACAACCCTACCTGCATGGGAGACCCTGCCAGATGTCGATACATCCACGGGCAGGCTTGTGGGATCACCGGAGCACGCAAGCCCCCCCACCACGACAAGGTGGCTGCCCACGGGGGGTAGGGAAGAATAATGAGGTAAAGTTGTTAGAAAGGTTTTTTGGCAAGGTGCCAGAAGGAGCTGGAAGAATTCGAGTTGAAGAGTTCAGAGCATTTAGTATGGATGAAATTATTTTTATCAGAATGAAGAACAGATTTAGCACGATTCCGGGTTGAAACAAACAAAAAAAAAAAAAAAAAAGGTGGGTTGCCTCCAGTACCTTTTGTAGGCCTTCTTCTTGTTGTGGACATCATTAGAACAAAGTGTGATTAAACCAAGGTTTCTTTGCATTAGTCAAAGGATATGAGAAAGGAGTGTATGCTTCCATGCCCTTGAGAATAACCTCTGTAATGGACATGACACACTGGGATGGCTCTTGGCCGTGGAAGCAGCCTTATGTCCTTGTCCTTGCTAACCCACCAATGCAAATGGCCACCTGGATATATCATAACGGTTGCCAGGCTTAACCCCTCCCGTCCGGCAGATGTCGTGAGCACTCCCGCCAGCTGGGCATTCCCAACAACATTTGGCGAAATCATCTACTTTTAAACCTTCATATTTCAGTTAATGCTTAACCAAATATAACAAACATATCATTCAACAAACCTTTGACTTCAAGCTGATTGCATCAGATGGTCCGTGAAGTGCGTGTAGGGAGAGTGAGTGAGTGGGGAATGAGGGCAATTTTTTTTGTTTTTTTTGCCGGTGTCCGTATGCATGGCGGAGGTTCGGTAACACAACAAAGCCTTACACTAGCCCTCCCCAGTGATAACACTTCGATAACACTTCCAGGAGACCAAAATCCACTACAAACACTGTTTACCATCCTGTCTTACAGACAGACAGGCAGACTCTCTCTCTCTCTCTCTCTCTCTCTCTCTCTCACACACACACACACACACACACACACACACTGACGGAAATGTATGTTTGGTTAGGATTGTTGCTCGATTCTGGCACCGCTGAGCGAGTTGAAGTCTGGGTATTACAGCTGCTAGAAATAATACTCTTATTACAAGTACAACTACTACTACAACAACTACCACAACTACTACACTTACTACCACACCTACAACACATACTACCACTACTACTACCACCACTACTACCAAAAAAACTAAAAAAAATAATATTGTGAACAAAGTACCAGTAGTTGTTTACGTACTGCCCATTACTGGAAATACTTACCACTATGACTTTCCTTTGAGTTATACTTTTTCATCAAAAGAAATATGTATAAACAGATGTTTTCAAAATAAAATAAGGGAGCCAGTTTATCATGAAACAAACTTTCTGCTTCAATTATTCACATAAATATACACAGAGCAGTAAGATCATTTTTTCTATTTTCATAAAAAATAACATATCAGTATGTACAAAACTAACTTATGCATAATACCCAGCCTCCCACCACTCGGTCTTTGAGTGGAAATCGAAGAACAGTTAGTGCACAGTGCCACCTCACATTCAGCATACCATCACCTCGTCATGTGGTGTTGCTGTGGTCAGTGCGATGAATTGGCACAAACATAGCAATGCTGGAAGGCTTCTTTGCCTGCAGGTGTGAGAACTAGTATTTCCATGAAATGTCTGCTGAGGTAGTCCCTGCACTGCAGGCGGTCAGGCACTTGCTGCACACTGTGCCTCCGTTTCACGAAAGGATTTGCCTGCCCATACCTCTCCAGAAGGCCGTAAATTACATTCTTCTCGAACTGTATGAGGGATGTGCTGGTCTGTGTAACATTCTTGTACAGAATGAAGGCATTCAGTACACAGATGTCTAGTACATCTAGGATTACCTTCTTATACCACTTACAACACCTCTTCAGACAGTCGATGGTGCCGATCTGCATATCTGATTTATTGACGAGGCGCATGTTCACGTTATAGTCGATAACAGCATCAAGCTTGAAGACTGGCTCCCTCGTTCTCCTATCGACCTTGCCTGTGTCAATCAACCTACCTTCATGGACCCTGGAGAGGACATTCACCTTTTTCCTATCATGCTAGTGAATTGCTAGGAGTTTACCTGATTTCAGGGTCCTGCACTCCCCCTTCACGATGCCTTTGGGAAAGGATGGCCAACGCTTCCTCTTTGCACAGACAGTGCCACATGATCCAATTTTGTGTTCTTGCAGGTACTTTGCAAGACTTTGTGCCGTGTAATAATTATCAGTGTAAAGGATACGGTTGCCATCGAAGTACCTGTCCCGTCAGCTTCTTGACAACTGAGCCAGAGAAAACATGGGGATCATCCTTTGACAACACCGCATCACTCACTGTATACACCACGGGTGGGGAACGTCCAGCCTCTGGGCCATATAAGGCCCACAAGACCATTTTATCAGGTCTGAGAGGCAATTCATAAATGCAAAGTCATAAACTCACGAACGAATAATATATATATATATATATATATATATATATATATATATATATATATATATATATATATATATATATATATATATATATATATATATATATAATGTACTGAGCTACAGTTGATTTTAAGTTGAAATTTTGTATGGCCCGTGAATGATGTTAAAAATATCCTAATGGCCCTCAATAGGAGAAAGGTTCCCCACCCCTGGTATACTGTACACATTGAAATCCAGCACATACCGAGTCTTGCAATCACACAATACAAAAAACTTTATTCCAAAACGATGTATCTTTGAAGGAATGCACTGAATGAAGGCAGAACGTCCCCTGAACAAAAAAAGCGATTCGTCAATAACAGACTTCTGGAATGGCCTGAAAAAAGATTGAAATTTACCTTCATCTCCAGAATCAAGCAAATATTCCACAGCCTATCGTTCGGATGTGGGCCCATATTCGAGGGAAAATGCAGGTACCTCAGGATGTCTAAACAGCAGTCACGTAGCAAATACTTTCCGAATACTGGCGTTGCAGCAATATCGTCTACGAGCCAATAATCGTGTATATTATGTTTCCTAACATGAGGCATCAACATTGTCAGTGTTAGCCAAGCATACATTTCCCTAACACTCAATGCACTCCATTCTTTCTGGTGTGCGGTCTCAGCCCAGCTGCTGCAGAATTCCCTGAAACTGGTCACTTCTTTCACAATGAACTCCATCAATGTTGTAATGAGAAAAAGCAAGAAAGAAGTCCACTGCAGAAGAAGCTGTTACAGGGAAATTTTGGCTGCACGCCTATCTTTGTGTCATCAAACACAGGTACCTCAGGCTGAAACCCCATCCCTTCCTCCCAGGCAAAAGTTTCCAACCCATTAGTCCTAGATTCCTGCCTTGTTTGCCATGCAAGTGGCCTGCCCCATGCTCTGCCACAGCCCCTAGCATGGCGACGTGGTGGCGAGTCCATTGACTCACCACTAGATGTGGTAAGTGATGATGGCTGGTGACGGTGATCATGGTGGGGATGGTGTTGGTGAAAGGCATTGGCGGGCACGTGCCTGCTGGTGTGCAAATGCATCAACATAACCTGACGTGCTGGGTTGTGGTGATAAGGCACGTGATGAGGCAAGCTGGCGTGGTGAGCCACGTGGTGAGGCAGGCCAGTGTGGTGAGCCACGTGGTGAGGCAGACCAGCGTGGCAAGCCATATGGTGAGGCAGGCCAGTGAGGTGGGCCACCTGGTGAGGGAGGCTGGTATGGCAGGCCACAAGGTGAGGCAGGCTGGAGTGGTGAAACACGTAGTGATGCCAGCCAGCGTGATGAGGCACGTGGTGAGGCAGGCCAGCATGGTGAGGCAAGTAGTGATGCAGGCCGGCATGGTGAGGCACGTGGTGATGCAGGAAGCAATGCAGGCCGTGATGATGTGGTGATGATGTTGTATGGGCGGAAAATGCCACCCTAGGCTGCTCTGGTGTGCAGCGGCTCAGCCTGTGGCGTTTCCTCCTCGTGCCACCCTCCACCTCCTCCCTTCCTTCACTCCCTACCTGCCCTTCCACCTTTTCCACAGAGTGTATATCACCCTCTTCAAGAACATCAACAACATTTGACCCTTCATCATCAGAAAAGACTGATGATCGTGCAGAGGGCAAATATCTCTGCACAATGGAGGATTCACAGTCACTCTCCTCTGATGTGTGCTTCTCCATGCTTAGCATGGTGATATTACTCTCCTCAGAGGAGGAGTCACTTTCCCCACATACTATTGGCAATAATGGTATAGCTAACTCCCTCCCTATCACACTATCACTTAGGGCTTTCATCTTAGGGTCTTTTGACTTCATTGGTATCAAAGTTGGTGGGCGTGGGCGATCACCCGAGAGTTTGGACACAGGAATATCTATTTGTGTAGGTCTATCCATGATGGAGATACGCAGTCAACTGGAACGTGACTGGAATGCGTGCGGGAGGGTTACCAGTGGGAGCGTGAAATAACCAGCTGAATATTCAAACAATGGCACGAATTACTAGATCATGTATACATGACCTCTGGATGGCCCTGAGAGGACGTGATACATGTCACCCGGACAGGATGGGTTAATTTATAGGAAGACTGGTCTTTTGACAAAGTGCTTTGTCCACACTGATGAATCTCATATAGTCGACATGTATTAAGGAAAGCCTTTATTTGAACACCAAGGTTTTTGTCACATTCATCAACGAGAGGTCTTACCTCACAATAATAAGCATAATCAGTCAGAAGCAGCAACAAAACACTAATTAAACATGTCACATTACTCCTTCTAAGCCCTAACTGCAAGGGGTATCTCTTATATTGAACAAAATGATATGATGGTAACAAAAACAAACTCATGGTAAACAAATAATGTTTTATTGCCATGTACACTTTTGTAGTACCTATCCTTTGATTTGCTTTCTTTGATGTAACTTTCAGTTACATGATGTCTGTTATATTTTTGTATGTTATCGCTACCACTGGGTGATTATATTCAGCCTAAAGAGACAATCCAAACTTCAGGAGGTAGGTATAGCTTTTATTACCCCCTTCACAATGAATGGACTCACCTCAGCTTAATAATATCATCTTATGGTAATAAAAATGATGTATAAAATGCGACATCTGAGTGAATGGGTTAAAGTGAAATTACTTTTTAAATGTATATTCTGACTGTGTTATTTATAGAAACTTTATCCTTGACATGAATTTTTCAAAGTCTGTTTGAAGAAACCCTCACAGTGATGCATTAGTTTCTTTACCATGAAAATATTAGAAGTACAACATCATATAGTATGAGTTTTTTGTACATTATTTCATGCCAAAACCACCTTAAGCTTAACCCATGGGTGCCGGGCTACAATCTGCTCGCTCCTCACCTCAGTAAAATAATAAATAAATAAATTGCTTTACTTCAAACTTTAATAGCTCAGAAACTACTGTAAAGCAGTTAAGGAAATTATATAAATACCACATTACTCATCAACTCTTCTTGCGGATGAAAGTATCCCGAGGTCTGTAAGTCATTGCGTTGATGAGTAATGACGTGAGGAAGAAGACTAATTTTCGCCAAGAGAACAGGATGTGTTTGTGTGTCTGCCCGTGGCCCTGACCATGGATTTGCTGACACCATGATAACTTGTCCATTACTAGATTAACTAGACACAGTGGTGTCCAAGGCACGCCCTATGGCACTATCACTGAGTCCTTTCCTAGTATCCATGGAAAGAAGGCTCGGCAGGAGTGGATGAGGAAAAAGTCCATGTGAAGTGGGAACAAAATCGGACGAGAAAGGTTAAGAAAAGATCATCCTACACTTGCAAAGTCACAGAAACGACTGAGGTTTGGTTGGGTGAGCTGGTGAACGTCTCCCCCAAGCTACTGGTGACAAGATAAAGTGAAGGCCACTTCAAACTGTGTCAGGAAAACAAGTGCGGTTCCTTCCAACACCCGGCGCTGTCACGCCACCAATATTTTTACAGTTCTGACCAACACCCGGTGGTTAGGGGTTAAAAGCCTTAAACACATATTGTAAAACCACACAGGTATCACTCTCGTTTCAATACCCCTTGTGTGGCTAATAAATTTTCACAGGACCACCAACTTTGCATTCACTTTCATACACTTGAATTCACATGCCATTGCACACAGTTGCCTTTGCGAGAAGCTGATGAGTTTTACTATATTTAATTCTGTGTATCTGTCTGCCTATCTATATATTTTTTATCATCTATCTATTTATCTATCATCCATCAATCTACATATCTGCACGGATTAAGAGGGGAGGGGGTAAGGGGATGGAGTCGTCTGCCTATTCCCCATATCCAGCAGACCAGTGATTACTTAAAATAAAACAAATTTATTTACCAAATATATGCAATAATTGTCTCATTGGACTTTCATATATCTGTATTATTTTACCTCTCTGATTAAAACAAACAAGATAAAAATGCATTTTGGTTATATTGGTTGATATTTCTGTTGGGAATCACATCCCTCCTTACAACAGTGCTGGATCCTGCCTTTCTCTCTCTCTCTCTCTCTCTCTCTCTCTCTCTCTCTCTCTCTCATTTAGAATCAAATAACATAACCAATGATGATAAAGAAATATGCTCTGTCCTAAATAATTATTTTGCATCAGTATTAACCAAGAAAAATCTCATCCTGATCCCTCACGCAAGGAATATATACGATGATATGGACAATATTCTTAGTAAAACGACCATAAACAAGCAGGAAATACTGAAATAAATAAGCTAAAGCTTCAGAAATCCCCAGATCCGGAGTATATATGTGCAGTAATATTAGGGGAATGAAAATAACAAGTTACCTACTCTTTTTTTTCATAGCCACGATAAGAACTTTCAGTCTCTCACCATAATTGCTTGTGAAAGTATTTTTAATATAAACAAGATCTGAAGACCCTAAGGTAACTTCTTGTGTAACATCAACAAGGGATCTGAGGACAAAGGTGTCGAGGAACTCATGTGTAAATTTTACGTCTGTCAATAATTGGCTAACTGTATGTATAACTCCAACCATAAACCTTTCAGATCATAAGAGGGACCTCAGCTATATATCTGGAAACTTATAGCGTCAAAGCTTTTGTGATTTTCTCTAAATAGTATCGCAAAGAAAAAAAACTGAGCAGATTTGAATTCGGTACTTTGCCCTAGGTTAAATGGCAAAATAGTAAGCCATTACTATTCAGCAAAGATTTTTATCATTGGATTTTCAACCAAATAGCTGTATCTCAAGTAGTAGCTTAGATATTTCCGTTCCAAATATGCAATTTTTAGAATAAAAATGTTTATATGACCAAAAGTAGGTCAAGGTCATTTATAATCGGCACAAGGACTTGTGCTTCCCTTGGGTACTTTCATGTATATCATCAAGATCGAAGATAGAAAATGCAAAGAAAAATAATAAGAATAATGACGAAAACAATAAGCTTCACCATTTACATGGCGAAACTTGATTATGTCAGCCACTTACAACTTTATTTAACAAGTGGTGCCAGGCACAACAAACCTCGCCCGACAGCAGTTATTTTATTGCTGTTAAATACTGACTAGTTTCAGCCATTTATTGTCAGTGTACAACATTTGCACATTACCTTAAGGTATTTGTGCAAATGTTTTCAAACTATGCCCTCTGAAAATCGGTGATCTTGCAATTGACTTTTCAAGGTCATTCAAGGTCAAAGGTCATACTGCCAAATGAAAGCCCATATAAGACTTCCTATATCTTGGTAACGGTAAATATATCTTCAACGAGTTTCGAGTTATAGCCTCCTGAATATTCGTGACCTTGAGTTTGACCTTTCACGGTCACTTAGTCAAAGGTCACGGTGCCAATTCAAAACCCATATGGAATTTCTGATATGTTGATAGTTGTAAATATCTCTCTATCTTTAACCAGTTTCGAGTTATAGCCCCCTGAACATCCGTGACCTTGAGTTTGACCTCTCAGGTTCATTCAGTGTAAAAGATCTTGGTGTCAAATGAAAGCCCATGTTACGAGTTCCAGTATGTTCCTAATAGTAAATACCTCTATCTTTAACCGTTTTTAAGATATGGCCCTTTGAATTCCGTGACCTTGTTTTTGACCTTTCAGGGTCACTCGATTACCTCCAAAATTTAATTACTTTCTTTGAGAACCACTGCCCACATATCCTGAAAGTTTCATGTAATTTTATTCAGCCTTTATTCCGTAGTGTTGCTAACAAACAAACAAAGACACAAACTCGACCAAAAACAATACCTCGTCGGACTCCATCCCGGCGAGGTAATAAGTCTTTAAGATCAGGAAACTTCCAGAGGCGTGAAAGACAGCACAAGTAGTTCCCATTTTTAAAAAGACTGATAAATCAGATGCATTGAATTATCGTCCGATAAGTCTAATGTCAATAGTTAGTAATATGCTCAAGTCAATTTTAGCAAACAAATTTAGAGGGCACATGTAAGATAATTTGTCATAAATAAAAGTCAGAACAGATTCATAATGCAAGGATGCTGCAACATCAAACTTATCATTCTTCAAGGAGGTCTATGAGGCGGTAGACAGCGATAAAGCTGACGATATTATTCATTTGGACGTAAGTAACGCTTCTGACAGAGTTCCACACGAATGGTTGATTAGGAAGGTTCGAGCACAAGGTATAGATGACGCTATCTTAAAATGGACAGAATTCCGTGTGATAGGAAGAAAGCTGAGAGTTTTAATAAATAGCACCAAGTCAAACTGGGGATTAGTAACTAGCGGTGTACCACTGAAGTCAATACTTCGTCCCATATTATTAAAGAGTAAGGGAATACTGTTGATGATTCCTTAGTGTACGAGTATATGATTTGTATATATACTGTAATGAATTGTATTATATAATTATATTAATCGAAATGCGAGAGAAATACTCGTTAATAAAGAGATCAAACAAAAGCAACAGTGTATTAATGAAAGAAATAAAGCAAAATGGGTCCTAGAAATTATTTCGCAAAGCGTGAGCTATAGAACACCAAAAGTAATACTGCAACTTTATCTAGCATTAGTAAAGCCACATTTAGACTATGCCGTGCAATTTTGGTGTCCGAACTATTGAATGGATATAAATTCGCCAGGAAAGGTACAAAGAATGACAAAGATGATACATGATGTTCAGAACATTTCATATGAGGACATGCTGAAATGACTAAACCTGCACTCACTAGAACAGGGGTGGGGAACGTCCGGCCTCCGGGCCGTATAACGCCCGCAAGACCATTTGGTCAGGCCCGCGAGGCAATTCATAAATGCAATTTCATAAACTCTCTCTCTCTCTCTCTCTCTCTCTCTCTCTCTCTCTCTCTCTCTCTCTCTCTCTATATATATATATATATATATATATATATATATATATACTATGTATTGGGCTACAGTTGATTTTAAGTTGATAATTTTGTATGTCCCGCGGATGATGTTAAAAATATCCTAATGGCCCTTAATAGGAGAGAGGTTCCCCATCCCTACACTAGAAAGACGTAGAGTAAGGGGAGACTTAATTGAGGTGTATATGTGGATGAAATGAATAACTAAGGGAGATACTAGCAAGGTGCTGAAAGTGGGCATACAGGATATAATTAGAGGTAATGTGTTCAAAGTAGTTAAATTCCATTTTAGTAAGGAAATAGGTAGAAATTTGTTTGACAATAGAGTAGTGGACGAATGGAATAAGCTACCTAGTGATGTAGCTGCGCTTCCCTCAGTTCTAAGCAGAGACTAGATAAGCATATGGCAAGAAAGAGTTGGATATAAAAACTCATAACTACCGACACAAATCCATTCCTTTCCTTTCCAGGCTTCAATAGTACTGAAGCCTGGAAAGGAAAGGAATGGATCTGTGCCACACCTCCCTATAAAATTTTCACACCAGCTTCTCTATACAACATGGTGTATCCGTCTCACTTTTTGCTGCCGGTTTCTGCAGAAGAGTTTGGTGGACGGGGGAGAGACTTCTTCTTTGCTATCCTTGTATTAGTCTCGTAGTTTATTCACTCGTGAAGGAGCTGCCTAGCGTAGGCCAACTGGCCTACTGCTGTTATCCCTCCCCCACCCTCTCTCTCTCTCTCTCTCTCTCTCTCTCTCTCTCTCATTCTACGATTGTGATAAAAAGCATTTTCTTGAGCCGACTTTCAGGAAGAAGACTAAAGAAGTCGCAAGTTTAACTGAAATGGCGCCGAAACTGGGAAAACCAGGGTAGTGTGTGTGTGTGTGTGTGTGTGTGTGTGTGTGTGTGTGTGTGTGTGTGTGAGAGAGAGAGAGAGAGAGAGAGAGAGAGAGAGAGAGAGAGAGAGGGAGTGAGAGAGAGATCATTATCATCAACATCATCATGGCAGTAGCCAGAATAAATGACGTGCTATGACTGAAAGGGTTAGTATTAGACCAAGTAACTAGAATGGTTGTACAGAAGCTAACATCGACTGTAACTGTTTCCTGAAAGCAGAATATATTAGTATGAGTGGGGGGGGGGGAGGAGTGCCTGTATGTTGTGTCTTTACCTTCCTAATTCATCATAGCACATATTCATAATCTTTCTCGCCTGTTACAAACAACCTGTAACAGTCCTTCAGTTCACTGACAGACTATCAGACTTCGGTCTGGAGATCTCGCGTTAAGTATCTAACCAAAGAATTTCCTCTCATTTATCATAAGACAGGATGGAAGAGAAGGTCAATGGGAGTGAAAATGGGTTGGAATGACGTGAAGGATATTAGAGAGAGAGAGAGAGAGAGAGAGGGGGGGGAGGGGGGCAGTATCTCAGAATAATTTTAGTTAACTGCTTCAGCACGATAATCAGTGGTGAACTTCTTCTTTTTTTTTGTACGAATCTTCATTATTCTGTTTATGTTGTTCATCAGCATTCAAGTTTAATATTCCATGACTCACTGGAAATGCTCAATCGGAATATGCTTACGATGTCTTACAGATACTCGCTTCTGGAATACAGGGAATCTTGCAAGATTTTATAGCAATCTTAGTAGGCTACTCTAGGATGTCTTAGGAGTAACAGGGTCAAGTTTCAGCCGTTACGGAGCTACAGTTGCTGATGACCGCACGGGTGAAATATAAAGGAGACAACTTTTGCCTTTTACATCAATAACTGTAGATTATAAACGGTTGAGAATTGTACCCATGTTGAGATAGCACTTCTTACTCAAAATCAACCTAAAAGAACCAACTAAAGTTTCTGAAAAATCTACCGGGATATCCTCTATGTGCTCAGGCTGACTACACACTTTTCACCATAACTTGGCCTTTTTCAGCCTATTTCATGTACTGCAGCTCAGTGGCAGAATAAGACAGTACTATCGCTCTACTTTCTAGTGTTATTCTGGTGTTACAATTCAACATTCAAGATGGGAAGATAACAATTTTAGGTCAAGTTAGGGTAAATGCAGTATAGACGAGGGTAGTGGCCGAATCTGTACTTACCGTAGATTTGTGACCATTCCTTTGCTTCACAGGACTCCTTCACTCTTTAACTCTGGTATTATGTGGAATTAATGTAATAGTGTTTCTCCCCCTTGCCAGTCTAATTTTTACGGTCGTTATGATCAAATATAAAATTTAAATTGTGGTTTATCTGCTTTACTAGGTATGAAAATGGTTTCAGTATTAAATCAGTCATCACTCCTCCTTTAGTAAGACATATTTGTCATACTCGTAACGATAGATTGCTGGAAACACTGATCAACAACTGTGGTAGGTCTCCATATTATAATTGCAAATCATACTAGATAGATAGATAAATAGATAGATAGAGAGACAGATAGAAGCAGGAAGTCAAATGATGAGAAGGTGTTGTGTTTGCGAGAAGCGAGCAGCGCTAAACGCTTACACGGAGGAAAGCTGACGACAGCGGCCAGTAAGGAGATGATTCAGTTAGCTGTCAGCAGTCCTCTCGTGAGAAAGTTCTGTTGCCATGAGGAAGATACGTGACACACACACCCTACTACACGAGATGTTAGGAAAGAGAGTGGAGAAGGAGACAAGCGACCCTAGAGAGAGGTCGAGACGGAGATTAGCTTTAGAACAGAGAGAGAGAGAGAGATAGCGAGACAGGGAGGTAGCTACCCAGGACTTATACTATTATACCTGTTTAATATTTCCAAGACAAATAAAAATAGTCCCATACTATTCTTTACCTCTCCCGTCACTACATGACATCTGGTGGGGAAACTACTACAAGATATAAAAGCCGCTCGACCACAAGTCTAAAATATACTTCTCTACAAGTAACTACAAAGTCTTTATGACATTTGGTAGCAGCGAACGTATACGAACCTCGTCTACGAATCAACATTAAATTCCTACAAAATATCAAGATTGAAAACAAGAATATCTCTCTCAACCAACAACATAACCGGCTCCTGACGCTTCTCTCCATCCCCCTCCGTCTCCCAGATCATTACGCTGATGCAGAGGTCAAGAGATCACTCGACGCCTTGCAAGTAGCTTAACGACAAACCAGCAAATCTGCGGACATCGTCTCCGAATTAAAAGCAAATTTCTACAAAAGCAACCGAGACTACAAGATTAGCTTCAGTTCTACATTGAATCCTACAAAATACAGCCTACAGTGCAAATAGTCTACAAGTCTACGACGAATAAGCGAACTACAGCCATCTACAATCAACTACAACCATCTACAATCAACTACAATTAACAACTCTACGTCGTCTGTATAATCTTCTACACGCACCTACAAGAAGCGGCAGTCTTCATCCCACAACGAGTAAATCACAAGAAAAAAAGGACCAAGAATACATCAAGAAAGAAAGAAAACAAACAAACAAACGAAGAGTGAGAGACGACTCACAACTCATAACCACCAGACCTCACCCTCCTCTCTCTGCTACATCCACCCAACCCCCAACGCTTACGCAGGTGTGAAGAGGTCAGGACGACGAAGCAAACACCAAGTCCATATTCACAACTCATCTTACTCACTCGTCTTCACTCAAGTTACTCATCGCTACTCATTCACTCACCACAGCTACCAGTGTGGGAAGTTGAGGTCATCATGCGTGCTTGCTGAACAGACGCCACGTCAGTCAACACACCACCTGCACCACCACTCACACCATTTCCCACCACGGTAAAAATTAGTAAGTTACATAGTTACTTCATTTATACAATACACAGTGATAGACAATAAGCTTCTGCACAAACATATAAAACGTGCTGTATAGTTACAGTTTAAATACACATACTTACTTCAGTTATCTGCATAACTCAATCACTAAATAATCACCAACAATAAATATTCTACACTGTATATATTCATTCATTTATTATAACATTTATTTACTACCAACGAGTGTTACCATTTATACCTACGTAAAATACGTGTTTCATACATACAACTATACATTAATTATATCTACAAAGTAATAAAGAAAATATACAATCACAGTTACTCAGTGAGCAATTAAAAGAACTGTATTAAACATTTATTAATTAAAGCTACCTAGTGGAAACAGACAAATTAAGTTACAAGGTAACCTAGAGAAGAAAAAAAAAATGGCCAACACAAATGCCGTTAGCAAGAGTGAACATCTTCAACACAATCGTGAAGACAATGATTTCCACACAGTGCTGACACACATATTACTCACGATAGGTACAGGTGAACAACAAGTCAGTGTGTATAGTTAATACTGTATATAGTGTATATATATATATTTTATATAAAATAACAAAATATGGGACTATATAATATCATTTTATAATCTCTGTGCAATATAAACTAAACTTTAAAAAAGTATCTCAAAGAAATTAGCCAGCAATTAGGTAACCATGAACAACATGGAAAAAAGTGTACACAAGCAAAGAAAAACAAACTATAGAAAATCAATACATACAAAAAAAAAAGAAAGAAAGAAAGAAAGAAAAGTAAAACAGAAAAAAAGAGAAATAGAGTAAGATCACATAACAAACAAATGAAAATAAGTGTAAGTGTTACTACATAAGCCAAAATACCACATAAACTACAAACAAAAAAAAGCAAATTGTTGTCTCCACATACAAGTGGCACGACACATCATCACTATCATCGACCGCAGCATATGTTAGGACTGCAGTTATTACAATTGTTACTCCATATTATAATTATGTAACGACAAACGATTGCATTATGTTACACTTTGCCAATTATGTAACAGTTGCATTAACAAGATGTAACTTTTATGTAACTTTAACTACAATTATGTACCTACAAACGATATGTAACAATTATGTAACGACAAACGATTGCATTATGTTACACTTTGCCAATTATGTAACAGTTGCATTAACAAGATGTAACTTTTATGTAACTTTAACAACAATTATGTACCTACAAACGATATGTAACAATTATGTAACGACAAAACAGTTGCATTAACAAGATGTAACTTTTATGTAACTATAATTATAAGGCCAACACAATTATGCATTAACACAATATTTGGTAACAATTCATAAAATGTTACAATTATGTAGTACCACAATGTTAGTACAATATTATAAGTTATACAATTATAGCACAATTCTATATTACCAGTATCATCATACAAGTTAGGTGAAATATTAGACATTACTAAAGTGATAACTCAAATATGTAATGTATAACCTAGCAGTATTACCATTGCACAATTATATGCGTACGTCTGTTGTACATGCACGTCTTACAAGTGTTATACAACAACCATTGCATTTATTCAAATATGTATACAACTTGTTTAAATGTAATATTACTGAATAATCACTATTTACTATGAATAATATATGTATACAATATTCATACAATTATGTTACTTTACAATATTATGTATTTCACTTAATTAGCTTATAAGTTCATTATAATGTGTATGTAGTATGTATTAATATATTATAACTATTAAATGTCGATGGTACGCCATTTTTGCGCGGCAGAGCAATGTGGTAGGTCTCCATATTATAATTGCAAATCATACTAGATAGATAGATAAATAGATAGATAGAGAGACAGATAGAAGCAGGAAGTCAAATGATGAGAAGGTGTTGTGTTTGCGAGAAGCGAGCAGCGCTAAACGCTTACACGGAGGAAAGCTGACGACAGCGGCCAGTAAGGAGATGATTCAGTTAGCTGTCAGCAGTCCTCTCGTGAGAAAGTTCTGTTGCCATGAGGAAGATACGTGACACACACACCCTACTACACGAGATGTTAGGAAAGAGAGTGGAGAAGGAGACAAGCGACCCTAGAGAGAGGTCGAGACGGAGATTAGCTTTAGAACAGAGAGAGAGAGAGAGATAGCGAGACAGGGAGGTAGCTACCCAGGACTTATACTATTATACCTGTTTAATATTTCCAAGACAAATAAAAATAGTCCCATACTATTCTTTACCTCTCCCGTCACTACATGACATCTGGTGGGGAAACTACTACAAGATATAAAAGCCGCTCGACCACAAGTCTAAAATATACTTCTCTACAAGTAACTACAAAGTCTTTATGACACAACAACAAAAATATTACTTCATGGTTCTGAACTGAAATGGTCTGATTCTAGGCTAATCGAAGGTGCTGAACTCGAATATGGCATCAGTATGGAAGTATCAGGTCCGGTTCTTGAAAACCAGTATATCGGTGTATCTTGTTCACAGGATGAGACTCATACATTTGTCTGTTTAGTTCCACTGATTAAATTTGTTTCTTTGTTACATATTACATACATTGTTTCCACTTCTAGTCTTGCTGAAATTCTCAATCACTTTGACAGTGGTGAAAGATGGAACTCCGCAAATGTGTAAACGATCCTGACCGTTTTTGTTACATTTGTGAAGCGCTCATCCCGGAAAGCTCCAAGAATCCCATCACGAAGGCTGTTCGAGTGAACTACAAAAGCTACTTCAAACATAGCGTGTAGGTCCTGTGTCAATCACCTGAGTGAATGGATGCATGGAAAACGAAGTTCGGGTTTGCCATTCGCTGTACCAATGGTGTGGCGAGAGCCCAAAGACCACAGCAACGACTGCTGCTTCTGTCTCACAAACATCAAAGGAATAACTGTCGAGACACGAGCCACAGCACAGTACCCCAATATCGCTTCTGCAATCTGACCTGTGCCACACAGTGCAGAACTACCGGTTCCAAACCCACCTGCTGAACATGAGGTAAGCAGCGAATCTGATTCCAGTCATAGCCCCATGGATGATGACGACCAGGACGACTCAGGAAACAGGGGGCCCAAATCATTCAACCAGGGAGCCCTTCATGATCTCATAAGGGACATTGATTTGTGTAAAGAAAAGGCAGAGTTCCTGGGATCATGACTGAAGCAGCATAACCTGCTGGGAGATGGAGTGCCCATCACTATGGCGTGTCATCGGCATAGACAACTATCTGCGTTTTTCAAAATGGCAAACAACCTTTGCTGTTGCGATGATGCAGTGTCTCTCATGCAACAACTCTGCAAGTCTGATCCATACAAGCCAGATGATTGGAGGCCGTTTATAGATTCAGGAAAAGACACCCTGAAAGCAGTCCTCCTACTCAATGGGAATTAGCTTCCATCCGGGCCAATAGCACACAGAGGGAAGATGACCGAGTGCTATGAAACTATGAAGATTGTGCTTTCCTCTATCGAGTATGAGAAGCATTAGTGGAAAAAATGTCGGGCCCTCAAAGTCATCAGTCTACTTCTGGGCCTTCAGAGTGATTACACAAAGCACATATGCTTTCTCTGCTTGTGGGACAGTAGAGCTAATGCCAAGCACTATGTAAGAAAAGAATGGCCAGCAAGACCAAAAGATGCACCCGGAAAGTTCAACTGTCTTCACAAACCCTTTGTGGATCGAAAAAACATTCTTGCCTCCACTGCATCTAAAGCTGGGCTTGACAAAAAATTTCTTAAAAGCCATGGATCAAACGGGTACTGGGTTTCAATACTTCTCTATGAAGCTCGGTGGCGTGATATCCGAAGCCAAGTTGAAAGCAGGGGTTTTGAATGGTCCTCAGATCCGCATGATGGTTAATGACAGCCTAGTGACTTCAAGGCATTAAACCCACTGGAAAGGGACGCGTGGGAATCATTCGTGAATGTCTCACAGAACTTCCTTGGAAACCATCGTGCAGACAACTACGAAGAAATTGTGGCAGGCATGTTACAGAGTTATCGAGCTCTGGGCTCATGGATGCCCTTGAAGATTCATTTCTTTCACTCCCACCTCGATTTCTTCCCAGATAACCTCGGAAACATCAATGATAGCACAGAGAAAGGTTTCACCGAGACATTGCTATAACGGAGAGCAGGTATCAAGGCCAATCCAGCCCCAACAAGACTGGCGACACTGCTGGATGCCACAACGTGAAGAGAGTCAGCTGAACAAGTGGAGAAGGAAAGTGTAGAGGTATTTTTAGAACTTCATTGCTTGCTAATAAAATGTGCATTGGATTTCCATATTTTTGTACCATAAATCATCACAATATTATCTGTGTGCCTCAATACATGTTACAAGGCTGTGACGAGTTATGCCACACTGAATATGTTTTCAGTCTGATAATCAAGAAACTTCGTCGCATAGCGCAAATGAATATCAGATTTGAAATCAGTGCTGTCAGTTTAGTCAGGGACACATACGTATGAGAACCATTTTGGCTGATGACCAGTGAAAAATTCTGCCTTCCTGAGTATGAGTGTTAAAAACAGACAGATAACAAGATAGTTAAATAGATTGATCGATCCACAGATAGAGATATAGATAGACGCAGAGACATACAAATAGATAGATGGTTGGATAGATGGATGGATAGCTCGATCAATAGAGAGGTAGACAAACAGACAGATAGACAGACAGAAGAAAGATGTGTTCGTAATTTATCGGTCATATAAATGTTGCACCATCATTCATTGCGACTGTCTTTCTACCTGGAACTACTGTGTGCCTCGGTTAATGCACACCGGACAAGGAAGGCCATAAGTGGTCACACCTCCAGAACACTGTCACTGTCTACCAGTTGTTATGCTCTATTTGACTTGGGCCATACTTTCGTCCTTTTGAAGCTTATTTCCCATAGCTAAGCGGCAGAATAAGACAATACTACAGTTTTAAATCCTTCCTATAGAATTTATTTGCGCGTAGTATGATATTCTAGTTATCGCCCGCCTTTAGAAAGCAGAGCGATGATGTTTTTGCCTGCCTGTGTGTGTGTGTGTGTGTGTGTGTGTGTGTGTGTGTGTGTGTGTGTGTGTGTGTTTTCCCATTATATCTCATGGACGGATTGAGCTATCAACATGAAACCTTCAGGATATCAAGATATGGCCAAAATCTTGACTGAGTTCGAAAATGGGCACTTTGGGCCAAGGTCAAGGTCACCAAAGTTGACTGCCAAAGGTCAACTAGTTTTTATTGCCAGCCTTAAGCACTACTACATCTCATGAAGGACTTAAGCTATCGACATGAAAACTTCGGAGTATCTAGATTTGGCCAAAATCTTGGACGACTTCGATAATGGGCACTCTGGGCCAAGGTCAAGGTCGCCAAAATTGACTGCCAAAGGTCAACCAGTTTTCATTGCCAGCCTTTAGCACCATTATATCTCAAGAACGGGATGAGTTATCAGATGAAACCTTCAGGGTATCAAGATATGGCCTTAATCTTGGACGTGACCATTGGCACATTCTGGCGGGCGATTAGCATTCTGCTTCCGAATGCTTTTCTTTCATTTTAACCTGCAGTTACAACTCAGCATTAAAGAGGAAATCTGTCAAATTTATCTCGCGGTAAAGAGTATTGCAATAAAATAAAGTCCACTGGAAAACGCCATGAGACTGGCTATAACTGGTGATTTAGAAGGGTTACAAGGACTGAGCTGGCGATGGGCCTTGCATGTGGAACAATTTGCATTTGAACCCTAACACTGAACTTGCTTATTGCGGTTGCACCTGATTAGGAAAGTTCTATTGATCGCTGAAATACACAAGCTTCTTCGCCACAACACAGTAATGTTCCTTCGAGACTGAACTCCTGCTTAAAGACACTAAAACTGAACAGGGAGACTCTACTTGGTCGGGCTGTGATGTAAACTGGAGAGATCGGGGCCGACAGTATTGGGGAAACTATTAACAATTGCCATCCAAACTCATTCTTCCTCGCCCGCAGCATTTTCCTTCATCTCTTTAAGTCAGCTCACTTTCATCCTGTAATTTCACGAGCAGTTTAAGATGCATTGTTACTTCACGGTCCAACCTCCTTCAGGATGGATATTTCTGCAGTCTGGCCTTTGGTATCTCTGTTAAGGAGTTGTATTTTTATTTACTGAAATTTTTATGGTAGTGTGTCCTTTGAGTTGTTTTTGGTTTTTTATTTATCTTCCATC